>NC_086334.1:6893233-7197367 GCF_032445375.1 Bacillus rossius redtenbacheri
TTGGGCAACATATAAACTCTGCACGAATGTTTCAATGAATGTTTGAATGTTTTGCATTCCCTAACATAAATCGTCAAAAAATTCATCTAGTAGTGATGCATCAACATTTCCACTAAACTTTAGAAATAAAATATATTAGTGGTTTGAGTATTCGATGCGCGAGTTACGCTTGTAGACAACTCAGAGACTGTTTCCTTGCAAAGCCAGCTAATAACGAAACCGGTAGATCAGGAGAGGAGACGTTAAACCGTTCCGTAAGATGAGAAATCTTATGAAAAGTAATGTCTAAGTTTAACAAATAACAATTAAATAAAAATTATTTTAAAAAAAAATTTTAAACTAACAAAAAAGTATAAAATAATTAATTCCAGCCCCGTAAATTTTTATAAACCCATGCGGATTCCTACTCCCGTACAGATTGTCTTACAAACACCTATGAATTAACTTGTAGTTTTAAAATGAAAATCGTGGGGCGCATGCGTTTGATAATAGTATGGAGCGTAGGTAGTAACTGTCGTTGTGAAAACTCACACAACAGTTCATGTCATTTGCAGTGCAATAATACTGTTACTGAACTATTCGTGTATCAATTGTCTATTGCATGAGACAAACTTTTTTTCCGTTTTAAATCTTCCAAGTTAAATCATAGGTGTTAAAAATCAAAATTCATAAATGTTTAGGGCAATCTGTATGGGATTAGGAATCTGTATGGGGTTATAAATCTTTACGGGGCCAAGGGAAACTATTTGATACTTTTTAGTCAGTTTTAAAAACTTTTTATTTAATAATTTTCTTCTTTTTAGCTTGTATGTCAAATTTAACAATTTATTTAATCTAATTTTTAGTACAGATTAAGTATCTGATTTTATTCCTAACCCCATACAGATTGTAATAAAAATTTGTGATTGTGAATTTTAAATACCTATAAAAATACTGGTAAGGTTTAAAATTAAAAATGAGGGGCTTTTGCAATATATAATGTACGGAGACATACAAGCCTTAACGGATGAACCAAACGACATTGCGTGTCAAATTCAATGCAGCGCCATCTACGCGTCTACATAGTTCTAAACTAAACTGTTACCAGCGCCATTAGTTCGCTAGTCACCGTGAGCTTTGCTAAGTGGACGGGTTCGCCAAGGGGAAGGATAGGAAGTCGCCTGACCTTACTATATGACCGTGTGTGGGACATTTCTCCTAGCACTGTACGCGTGATATAAGCACCGCCTGCGGGTACTGAGTTATGCATCCCGCAAAACTGTACTGTTCTGCTCGTAGCCTAATTGCACGAATCCGGAGTAGGGGGGGGGGGGGGGGGGGCTTTGGTAAACAAAAGCAAACAACTTTGCAACGAACAGACAAACAAGCTGGAAAGAAAGCGAGTTAATATTGCATTTTCATCCAGTTTTGAGGTATGTTCAAAGTTTCAAGTCTGTAGCTCATCGGGAAGTTAGTTTAAAAATCGATTGCGAAATTTGTACCGAACAGAGAAACATACAAGAAAGCGAGTTAATAAAAACGTTTTAAAATAACCTGGGTGATATCAGGTTATCGATTCCGAACCGTTCTCGCCATCAGTGAAGATTTTCCCAGCTAAGTGCGGGTGCCTGAGGATGAATATGTTGAACGAGTATATTGTATTTTCGTCACACGACGCTTTCGGCAACACGTCGCGGCAACTCTTCCAAGTTTCGGCCGGGGTTGCGAGCGTGTTGGCGGACTACGGAGGCACGTGCGTGCCTGCGAACTCCCGCTAAGGCACTCGCGAGAAGCACGATGTGACCGGGAGCGGGAGAGGGGGGAGTGTGGGCAAAATGCAATTTGCCGCTCCGGGTGGCAAAGCGAGGCCACCCCTTTCACGCCGCCCCGTCGCCCGACAAGGTCAGCTCTCAGGCGGAGGCAGTTTTATGGAGACCCAACCCCCTCCCTACCCAGGGGGTGCCCTGAGGGACTCGCTACCACGACGGAGTGCTCCCACCAAACCCCTCCATCTCCCCCTTAAACATTCCTCTCCGACCTCAACGAGGGGAGTCCGCCACAGGGCGGAACAGACAGCCCCGGGGAGTGACGTACGAAGATCGCGAATTCCCTGCCGAGGAAGGAATTAGTCCAAGATCTATTCCTCTGGCACCCTACAGGGGCATCACAGGTGGCTTCTTCAGACAAACGTTTATTCGTGTTTGCAAACATGTTCGCAGATGTCCTTCACTCTCGTGACATGGATGTGCTTTTTTTCTCTCTCTGGCCGTAGTTGTGGTTTAACACGCTTGACGTGATGTTCAGGCACCATCCAGTCCAGTTCTGTTTCAATCTTGCTCTCTTATAAATTACTCCCTTAAATACATGACTTGTAAATTTGATTATCCCACCCCAACACACAAACAACGCCTATTAATTTTGGTTTCTAAGCAAAACGGCAAAGATTAAGTTGTTGTAGCGTTTAGAATTTGACCATTTATATTTGTTGGTGGTAGCAATTTCCTGTCTATGCCAGAAAGATTTTGCAGTGACTATATAAATACAATTTCGTCACCCAAAAAAAAATGACAAACTTAAGGGGCTCGCCTCGTCAGGGGAGTATATGTGTTGGTGAGGCGGGATGATAAGCGCGACGATCGATGGTATTTCTAGCGCGGTATAACCTCTAAGCGCAAGGCTCTGAACTGACGCGCAGTCTTCTCGTCGTCACAAAATAACTGTAAAATTTGAGCGTTGACCGTAACAATATGTGGCCGAGAAATGAAGATGAAGGTGTAATGCAAGTCCCTTAAGGGCTTTCAAGAATCTGTACTGGTTGTTTTACGCCCAAACATTACTCTGAAAACATGCATTTGAGCCATTTTAACTCTTCTAAAAATACAGTTTAAAAACGTAATCCAAAATCAAAAGAGCTTTTCGGCCCTCAGCGAACTCTTAAATGCTTTTCGTATATCTTGAGTAATTTTGAAATCGAGTCGATTTTCCTGAAGCTCTGCGCACCGTATGTGTGCCCGGGTAGGCGGGGGCCTTAAGATTTTCTAATTGCGATCACTTTTAATAATTATAAGCAGTCAGTTCTGTGTTATCCCTACCGCTAGATCAGGCCACCGCCCCACAGTGAGGTGGCAAGTGATCCGAATGACGAGGCAAAGCCCGCGGGTGCTATAGTGACCACGAGAGAGAGAGACAGATATAGGAGGGAGCGACGTGAAGTACTGCGCTGACCGCCTTGCCAAGTGGTGCCAGCGGCACAATAGGCCCCGCCCCCACTGTGCCAGAACCCCCGTGATGAATGGTCAACCTCTCCCCTCCCCATCCAACCGCCAACACCGCGGTCCTGGTGAAAGGGTCGTGACCCGACCTCGCGCAAAGCCTGGTGTCCATCCTCTGGTCACTTCTCCCGGCCAACACCCTTGGTTGCAAGCGATCCTGGGGTCAAACCCCTGAAACAATGGACGGGTGTGGCTATTTTTATAGTAAACTTAGCTTTAGCCAACCTGCAAAAAGGCGTATGCGGTTATAAGCAAAATTTAAAAATATATATACATTGAAATGGTTGGATTTGAACTCCGACCAAATCTGTCCCCTACAGCGCCTACTTATTGATCTTATAATAATGTTCAGCACAACGGTTTTTTTTTTGACGTGATCTCTTATAAATCGATGAACGCCGGCTGCACGCACGAAAAAGCATGACTCAAGGTCACGTTTCCGCCTGAGCCGAGCGTGCAAGAACCGGCCAACCACCGTGCGAGAAAAGCTTCTATAATATCAAACAGGTTAAGGCGGGCTTTTTAACTAATTGTTCGTGATTATATTTCAACAAATTATTTAAATTAAATTTGCAAAAACTGTAAATAATATTTGAAAATTAAAAAGTATGCAAATTTTCATCAATTTTTTCTTAGGACGTTATCGCGTATAATTATCGTCCGTAAACCGACTTTATAGACAACCCCTTTTTATTTCAAGTTATAGCCGTAACCGTCTGGATACCTCAACCGTGATGGGAACCTGCGTTTTAAGTCTTCAGCGACGATGGCCGCTTCGTTAATCTCCGGCAACGGTCACGTTAGTTCTGGAGAAGATCGTGTGCAAAGCGTGTAAAATATCCCTCTTGTATACCGGTCGGGTAGGATATGGGGTGAATCCAAAGATATTCTGTTTTGACGGCATTTCTTTCGCTGTAGAAACAACACAATTCACTTGCTTCCTCCGAATCCATGTTCACACTGGCAATGGCATGTGGCGCAGTAGCGCGTTAGCAGCGGCCCGGTGTAAAGAGCCTCGGTGTCTCCAAACTCAATAACTTGAATTTAAATTTTAAAAAATATTGCGAGCCTTTTAATACTCTCCAGTGGTGTGTAAACATCTAAAGTCATGATGCACATAAACTTATAATACGAAGCTCGGTCACGATATTTATCGTATAATTCTTTAAAATAATACCCAGGATGATACTACATTTTAGGGAAAACAGTAAAAAAAAATCCCTTTTTAAAACCTCCAAACAATTATTATGTTTAACAGGATGGTACTATCGATTTTATCATGGCTAGCCGAACAACAAGAGTACCGAACGCGTCACACGTAAATGCCTCGACGTTGAAAGACTGAAAGATTTTACATACACTGTTATATTTTTTATGTTTAAGTTAAGTCATTAAAAATGTACCATTTGATTTGCACTCACTCCACAGTTGTTCATTAAGCCATCTTGTAACGGAAAGAAGGGGTTGCAGCGCCAGCGTGCATTCAGAAAGGAGGACCGAAGACTCGTGCAGCTTCCAGGTTGGGTCCGGCCGGGGATGGAAGGCCTGGAAGGGACGGAAGGCCTGGAAGGGATGGAAGGCCTGGAAGGGGTGGGAGGCCTGGAAGGGGTGGGAGGAGTGGAAGGGACGGAAGGCCTGGAAGGGATGGAAGGGGTGGAAGGGATGGAAGGCCTGGAAGGGATGGAAGGCCTGGAAGGGGTGGAAGGGATGGAAGGGGTGGCAGGGGAGGGCCGATTAGTTAGCACGAGCCGGGCCAGGCGACGGCAGCCGCAGCCAGCACGGCATCAATACCGCGCGCGAGTGTCGCCGAGGGACCGCGCATCGATTAAGCGTCGCCAAGGCGGCAGTGCGCGAGGCGTCCCCTCGGCCGAGAACCACGCCGAGCCCTTCGGTCCCGTTCCCCGTCACGCGCACTCGACTGGCCGCCATTTTTTTTTGGACGCGAAACTTTGTTACAGCCGCTAAGGTTAAGTCGAAGCGATGACCCGTCAACTAAAAGTGCAACGCATTAGAAGTGTAGCACTCTATGGCGAATAAAGAGGAAGTGAAACATTGAGTGCCCCACTCCTCAATCTCGTAAAAGCGTTAGTGAAGCGCCGCATTTTTTTTAGGATGGAAATGAGTTTTCTCCTTGAAAATTCAAATAAATTATATTACAACTGTAAAAAAAATTATAAACATTTCCGATTGTCAGTGGGGTTTTGTTTGGTTTCATCGTTGAAGTGGTTATTGAAATGTGAAGTTTCACTTCAAACGCGCGTCAGCTAAGCTACCTTATTTTTTAATTAACCTAAAAATCCCGGCTGCCTCCGATCGATCATGATCGGAACCACCGCAGATCAGTGATCGTTTTTTTTTTTTTTTTTAACTTTGCGCCCATGTAGAGGGGCCATTAAGCGTGTTTTGGCCAACGAACGAAGGAGCGACAAGAACGACGCTAAAACAACATAAGGTGCCTTGTCACTAGCGTCATTGTGTTGTTCGCAGCTAAATGACTAAGCGGGTACACCATATTTACGTAGAATGGTACAAAACGTCAAACTCTTTTAATAGCTACATAAAAGATACAGAATTAACGTTGTATTTTAACCACCTTACGGAAAACACCTCAGCACGGTTTAAGGGGGATTAGTGAATGTTATCCAATTGTTCGATTTTTTGGTGTGTCTTAACATAAATTATTTGTTATTTTTAGACATCACAGGAAGTAATTAAAAATCACATATGGATTCTGCCTGCAGCTAGTAGTAAGAAATAACATAGCAGGGTTACAATATTTTCCGAAGTCCACGAACACATATACGACCTTTGCCCCAAAAGTGAATATACAATAGCCTACAGAAGCTGCATTGCAAGCTGTTGATAGATATTTTAAAAATCCCAGACGCTGGCAGTTATTTCGCCTTAAATAATGCGACACGCGCATCAGACACGAATACCGATTCATAAATGCTAAAGACTGGACCGATCAGAATCCTCAATGATTTAGCAACAAAACATCGGCCGTATTTACAGTGATCTGCACGTCACTAAAGCCAGTCCCACAAGACACACAATTTCTTAGCGGTTTTCATGCTTTTTTTTTTTTTTTTTCCTGCTAGCGCGCCTGTTCTCATGGCCCCTTACAAGGGGTATAGTTCTGGGGGTAGAAGTTTTCATACCCAAAGTCTTAGCTAAAACCGTACTAGAGAGTGTTCTATTATTTCTGCTCTACCTTCGAGCCGAAGTCGAGTTGGCGAACCTGCGTGTGGCAACACAAACATGAACTCTTTCGTGAACATTAGGACACGGGCCAAACGTATTGGTATGCAAAATGAAACTTTATGATAGTGAAACCACCGTGGAATATATTTGGTAAGCTTAAATATTCATAACAAGAAGTAATAACTTTTGTAATACGTAACAGGCATTACTACATGAATAATTCATAGTCTCTTCAAAAATTTCTAGTCTCAATGGCGCGGCGGCAGAGCACGCAAGTCCGGAGATGAAAATGTTTTTATTGACGTAGTTCCAATCTCGTCAGAGGAAATTTTTTTTTAATAAGAGATTTCTGTTCATACAAATTGAGCTTTAGGCCAAATTTTATTGTAATTTTTATTTGTTTATCTAATTGCTGTAATAAAGTAAAATACATACATAGCTCAGAATATGCGTTTGGTTATTTCATATTAGGGATGAAGAGATGAAAAAAAAAGATCATAACTCCATTAATATTGACACTATGAAACTCGTTCTAATTGTTTGTAAACAGTAGTATAAACATTATTTAAAACTTTTATCTGAAACAATTTTCTATACAACCAACAATTTATCCTAAGGTTGAAATAAACAGGAGTTCATCTGTAATAAGTCTACACAATTTTCTAAAATTAAAATTTTCACTCTTTGTCACTGAAATACAAAAATAAACAATACCTCGACATACAAAACTACGGATTGTAATATTATCAATAAAAAAACGCGTTAACCGAATGGGAGGGAATATCGATATGACGATGTATCGATATATGTTTTCAGTTGGGAATATACCAAACAGTCACAAAAAATTAAAACTAAAAAGAAAAATCACTTTTTAAGGATTGGCGAAAAAGTAAAATATGATGAGAAAGCTATTTTCTTACAAATAGGACAAACTATTCCATTTGCCACCCCCCCCCCCCCCCCATTTTCCCCCCCTTTCTTCCAAAGTACTCCTTTCCGAAGGCAAACACGTCGTTACGGAAGCCGAAGAAGCGAGTAGTAAAAGTGGGATTCCATCAGCGCCCGAGGATCCAGCAGGTGTCTGGAAGGGGGGGAGGGGTTAAGGGGGTAGACTACCCCGTCCCACGCGCCATCGTGAATGGCCAATCACAGGCTTGATCCAATAACTTCCCCGCCTTTTATCGGTTATTCCAGGTTACACGTCGTGTATGAAAATGTTTTAGAAAACCGAGGACAGAAAGAAAATAAATATAGTTTAAAAAACTAAAGAAACATGCTTTTAAAGATTATCAAACTAAAAAGTAAAAAATAATTTTAAAATTAAATTTATGACAATAGTATATAAGCAATACTAGTATAAATGAGAAAAAAGCTTGAGGCGCTTTGTGCCATATTTTTTTAATATTAAGCGCCCCATGCTTTTTTCTCATTTATACTAGTATTGCTTATATACTATTGTCATAAATTTAATTTTAAAATTATTTTTTACTTTTTAGTTTGATAATCTTTAAAAG
The DNA here is from genome assembly GCF_032445375.1 of Bacillus rossius redtenbacheri. Taxonomy (NCBI): domain Eukaryota; kingdom Metazoa; phylum Arthropoda; class Insecta; order Phasmatodea; family Bacillidae; genus Bacillus; species Bacillus rossius. Next base: position 6,901,203 of record NC_086334.1, read on the forward strand.
CATATTTCTTTAGTTTTTTAAACTATATTTATTTTTAACTTTTTAGTTTGATATTCTTTAAAAGCATGTTTTTAGTTTTTTAAACTATATTTATTTTTAACTTTTTAGTTTGATATTCTTTAAAAGCATGTTTTTTTAGTTTTTTAAACTATATTTATGTATAATTATCATAGGGAAATGAGTTACCGACACTACCTATTACCATCTGAGATAACTATTTGGAGTTGCAACGTCACAAAGAAATGGTAAAGTCTCTACGAATCATTTGCAGTTAGATGTATGGATATAATATTAGAATTTACCGGGGAAAAAGAAACATTTTTTTTTTTTCGGCGTGGCCGGGAGTAGAACCCACGATCTTTGAATCCAAAAGCTGACGTCACAGAAGTCGCGCTCCTTAGACCGCTCGGCTAACGAACGTAATGAAATGGGTGGGACATTTTACTGTGATGAGTCACTCACTCTTAGTCGAAAGAGTTACAGACGGACAGACAGAGTTACAGACGGACAGACAAACATACAGGTGAAGCTAATATAAAGCATGTAATGAGAGTACCCACATCATACAAACCAAAAAAAAAAAAAAAAAAAAAATGGTGCATTCGCGCTGATATACCATATGTGGCCAACATTTAAAAATAAATACCGAGTAGGATTTTTTTTTTAATGGCAACTATGCCTTTCAGATAACCATTCCTTCGTATTAATAGCTATAAATATTCTTTTTTAATAGCATGCAACAATCGAAACACACGATAAAAGATGAATGATAAAAACCAAAAAAAAAGTGTCTCATACATGGTACTTAAACACATGCATGTACTGCAGGAGACGAACTTTCGGACTAGTTAAAGATCAGCAGTCTTCATTAGTTTACATTACAATACGGAGATGAAAGCTCTAGGGCCGTCATGGAAACATTTCTGCCCTAAGAGTCTTGTCAAAGGATACTTCAACGAGTCCCTAAACAATTCCTGTGTTACTGTGAGGCATTCCAATAAATGTAAAAATAAGTTTTTTCTTTCTGAGTTGACCACCTATGGAGACCAAAATTTAAATGTACTAACTTCAGAATTCCTGAATACGCATTGCGAGTGGCTCACCCACGACACAATACATCAGGCTAAAAAAAGGTTTCAAAGTTATCAAGAATATTTTATAGAAAAATACTTAATAACTCTAATATGGTTCAAAACAGTTCAGCGCCAAGTCAAACGCACTAACCAGAATAAATCAAAAGCATTAGTTTACCTAGCTGACAAAAATATTTTGGTTTCTTGCCGTAGGCTTTCATTTGTCGCATTTGCTGATAGAACAATTGTCTGAATTGTCGTTTTATGGCAATGTCGCCGTAGAAATTAATTTCCATTCAACACACACTTACTACGTAGCCTATAGTATTTCATAATTACGTCCGCCGGTTTATAAGTTATGAAGAAGAAAGTACGTCGTGAGTAGTTAACATTGTGTATGGTTATTACGTTTACTTCAATTTCAAGCAGAGTTCTCATTTGAGAAAAGTAAAACTCTAGTATCTGGTAACTTTCATGCCCTCGGCCAAACCTATTTTTAGCTACACACACTTCATCAATTTCGCAATACAGATTAAAACCACGCAGTTCAAATCTGTATGCCTTTTGTCTTAAGAAATTGAGTAAAAATACGAGGAAAAAAAAAGTAAACACGAGGAAATGATCCAGCCAGGCTTCTCCCCAGAGCAAAAAAAAAACTTACCACTCACCGCTTTCTTTGTTGACTCACAGAAAAAGCAATAAACTGTTTTTTTGCAGAAGAAGCTTTACAATTTATCAAGCATGCCAAGAGTAATGGAAAGTTGGGGATATTTAAAGTCGTAGGAACCTACAGTAAATTCGCTACGACCATTCAAAACCACACAAAACTTTCACGAAATGCTAAACGTAACGTAAAGTAACAAACTGTATATTTCAGCTCTCTCAGATATGCCACGCGAAGTGCTGCCAGAAAGCAATTACAGTTTCCATTTCCATTAAGAGGACTTTGGAACTCAACTTCTCGACATCACCATGAGCCGTGATTAATTTCCATACGAACGCAATGACAACAAAACGCGCGGTAATTCGTTTTCAAGGAGTTACGGCAGAATGCTGGACGGAACCCGTTGAGAAAGCTCGGCGTCGATAGCAAACGCTGAGGTTATCTCACGGCAGTGATGCCGATAGCTCGCGTACGGCCACGTCCCCGCAGCCAATCACGGCGCACCACGAGCCGTCGACGCCGGCCGTCGCGACGCGACTGAGCCCGTCCCGGCGCGGAGCGGGGAGGGGAGGGGAGGGGAGGGGGCGGTCCCGTGATCAATGACGGGTCTCGCCGGCGCCCCGCCCCTCGCGCGCCGTCTGCCGGCGGGAACTGCGAACTACGCGCTCAACTCAGCCAGGTGGCGTCCTCGATCCACCCACTGGGGCCAAATACACTAGAGACTAATACCGGACAGCTCCAAGAAATTTGTGTGAAAACCTTGCGTCGTTGTCACGTCAGTCCGATAGATGGCAAACGGTATGCCCAGTAGGAACAATGTATCTGTTAAGCACATATGGTACCAACATTATGGCAACAAAAATAACTTTCTTTTCTCTTGGAAAAACCTTTTTTAATCATAGTACAGATTCATGAGAGATATAAACCTCCACTTCTTAATTTTTTTAAAATTAAATTAATAATGTTTGACACCAGATAATATTATATAAAATTTGACACTATATACATATATATATATGTTAGTAGTTACACCTCTTGCCGCTAGGTTATTTTTCACACTCTCGCCTGTGTTGTTAGTATAGAGCTGTCCGGTATTAGTCTCTAGTGTATTTGGTGGGGCCACCACCACTAGGGGCGTGTCCCGAGCCCCGGGTGTCTCCGAAGCCCCGCGGTGAACATTATAACACAAACAAATCATTTCAACTGCTGCTTGGCTTCTGATGTGAGGCATCGCCCTTGAAGATGGCTGCAGCGAGACATGCCGAAACTTCGGTACACGCCATAATTTCCACGGGCGAGGCCTCAGTCAAGAAGCCAACAAATAGGCTTCGAAAGCCTGCGATCTACAAATAAACATAATTAATTAATTAATTGTAGACGAAGAGAGGCAGAATCAAGTTGACGAAAAAAGTACACGAATATTTTTAAATAAGTAAAAAAAAAGAGCAGAAAAACCCGGACAAGTCCAGTCAAAGCGCGGACCGCCCCCCCCCCCCCCTCTCCCCCCACCACCTTTTTTTCCCCAAACCAAAAATTATTTGAGACGTGAAAGACGGATTACGAAATACGCTAATGCATTGTGATTAGAAAAGCAACTCTTATTTTTTGCCAACATAACAATCAATTACTTAAAATAATGCGTGGGGCCGACAGTGTTAACGAGAGAGTTTTTTTTTTCTTCCGGGCGATACGTCCGGATAATTTAAGCGGCGCACAAACTGTATCGGTTAATCTACTCGCTTAAACGTAAAGCGTCATCCACTTTCCAAAACCATCACCATCGCCACCCCTGCTCTTGTTTTATTAGCCGTGTGATGTCTCTGCCGCCATTCGTAACTTCACCTCCCCCCCCCCCCCCCCACACGCACTTTTCCAGGGCAAACGCATTTAACGTTGATCCACGTGGCAGCTGGAGCGGCGATAAACCAGCACTTCCTCCGGGCCATAACTTGAAACGACCAATCGAGAAGTGGCGCCATCAAATAAGCATTGAATCAAACCAAGTGCAGTCTCCAGTTAAGACGGACTAGCTTCGGAGTTATAAATACGTGTTCAAGGCAACCTCGGGGAGTTACTTTTTTTTTGGGGGGGGGGGGGAATATTTTAACCCTCCCTCCTCAGGATAATGAAATCTATAGGCCAGCAAGTTACTTCGCCAAAACAGCTCGATCCTTACGTCAATGCAGTACGTACCTCACGAGCTATCCAGACCCCACCCGGGAATACCGAGCAGTTTTCAAATCCTTTGTTTTTTTCTTTTTTTCCTGAAGCTCTGCACACCGTGTGTGCGAACAGGTAGGCGCGGTCGCTACCAACTTCGCCCAAGAGACGCCACTGATTAATCCCCGCTAATAATCCCGCCAAAGAAGCGACGCAAACGCGCGTGCTACGGAGGGGTCGAGTTTCTTGCAGGTTCCTGCAGGTCTGGCTGCGCCCCTCCCCCTTCACCAACCCTTAAATAAAGGTCCGGGAGAAGAGAGGGGGGGGAGGAGAGGCGCGATGCCAACTCCACCGGAGCCCACGAGCGCAGAGGGAACTTCCTCCGGAACTGCTGGCCTTTATCACGGCGCAGTCAGCGGCGAAGAAGAAAAAAATACCATTGTGGTGTCTCCAACATCATGGGATGCCTTCCTCAGTATTGCACCGCAGAACGAATTCAAAAATAAATTTAAAAAAAGGGGGGGGTTGTCTGTAAAGTCGGTTTACGGACGATAATTTTACGTGATAACGTCATAAGAAAACATTGATTTAAATTGCATACTTTTTTTTTTAATTTTCAAATATTTACAGCTTTTGGAAATTTAATTTAAATAATTTGTTTGAATATAATCACGAACAATTAGTTAGAAAGCCCGCCTTAACCTGTTTGATATAATAGAAGATTTTCTCGCACGGTGGTTGGCCGGTTCTTGCCCGCTCGGCTCAGGCGGAACGTGACAATATTTCGTGCGTGCAGCCGGCGTTCATCGATTTATAAGACGTTGTCACGTCAAAAATGTTTCTCTCCGAGCAGCACCTACACGTTACCAAAATGAAACAGCATGTATATTCTCACCAGCTCTTCAGACCCTGTTTGAACAGTGTTGCTAGCTATTTTCGATTTCCCGTGCCTCGTAACTGTAAAATTACGTTAATTTTTTTACCGGTTTTTTTATTAAAATTACACTACGACGGAAACAGTTTAGTAATCAAAAATGAGACAACAAAATAGTTACAATTTTCTATCTGGCTCCTTCTACCAACTTTCCTGGAGTGGATTTCATTCTGGGCAAACTGCCACACCAAGGGTAACTTGCACCCGATTCATTAGTGCAATTGTTTCCTTTCATTTGTCCATATTAAGAGTATAAATATATCGAATTTAAGAAAAAAATTATATTTGAAAAACTAAAAAAAAAAACATGTTTTTATTGTTACACTAGCAGCCCGACCCGGCTTCGCACGGCTATACTAATGGAAAAAAATTAAGCCACATCTCCCATTTACAGTAATGGTAAAATAAAAATCAGTGAAAATTTATTAAAATGCTGTTTAATGTACCGAAGAGAAAATGAATAGCACCGATGGTTTCCCGACTCGTGCACGCAACGTACAACTGATGTACCCGTACTTCGCTACGGCAGTCTACAGGCAGATCACTCTTGCGCCGCTCATTATACATGCCCCTCCTTGTGGGTACGCCACTGCCGCGCGATGCCCTTTGCCATGGAGACGCAGAAGGCATGAACAATGCAAAATCCTGTTCTCATGCAGACAAATTACCCACTGTTTCCTGGTTTTAAACACCCATGGGATCTAATTTTCGGAAAATGTCATCCTGCGTAACATAAGGAACATTACTGTGAAGTTTCAAGTCCCTAAAATATATATACTTGAAAAAAGGGGCAATAAAAAAAACAAATTATACACAGAGAGAGGAAAAAAACAATAGTTTAGGTTTGCGATTTAAAGTGATAAAAAGTATTTAAATACTAGTTGAACTCTTATGAGGGTACTGATTGCTTCGTTGTTAATATCACACGGGTGTTTTTTACTTGTATGGGAAAATTAAGAATGATAAGGCATCTAGTGCGTGGCAACAATGTTAACAGGCAATAGGAAATAAACTTCTAGCGCCTGCGGCATTGTCAACACACACTTCGTACGTGTACTGCATGTTGTATCTAACCCCCTCCAACGCATTTGATTCTAAATTGGACTTTTAGTAAGGATCCTTAATGTTATTGATAATATAATATAGCCTATAGCCTTCCTCGATAAATGTACTATCCAACACTGAAAGAATTTTTCAAATCGGACCAGTGGTTCCGGAGATTAGCGCGTTCAAACAAACAAACAAACTCTTCAGCTTTATAATATTAGTACAGGTGAACAAGATTTTTTTTTTCCTTTGAAGCCTACGCAATTAAGCACTGTGGGTAAATAAAGAAATATTTCTGCTCTTTAGTGACGTACTCACCCTCATCTGTCATCATGAGCCGGCTGACTTGTTATCGCGGAGCGAGGTGACGCAGTGGTAACACGCTGAACAAGCGATCCGATGGACGCGGGCTGGAATTCCGGTCAAGCCATCCTGATGAAGTAATCTTTGAAAGATTTGTGCAATGGGAGTGCATGACTTGATGTAAGCTTGTTTCTGTTTTGGATAACTATTGTGTTTGTTTCGTCGTGTTTTTGTCTCGTTTGAACTGTTGTGCTGAATTTTTTTGGGTTCAATATTTTTGTGCTGTCATCATTTGTGGGGTTTTTTTTTTTCGTTCTCTTAGTCCATTTTTCTTTGTTTTTCTTTGTTTGTTGTCCATTTTCCTGTTATGGAAAATTATGTGGTGTTTATATCCTGTTGACAACAGCAATTTTTTGCTTAATTTGTAGTTTTCTTCTACAGACATACATGTGCCTAGCAATGGCGTATGTCCAAAAGCTTACATCAAGTCATCCTGATGAAGGCTGGGATGGTTCCTTTCTTAAGCCCACGGCTGATCTTTCGCCCAGTTTCCCTGATTGTTTTGGCGCGATTTCCCCTTTTCTGATGATCTCGCTGGCGGCACGCCTAGTCAGGGGCGTACTTGTATTGGTGAAGCGGCGTGATAAGTGCGACGCCCGCTGGTGCTTCTAGCGCGGTATCGCCTCTAACGTCAAGGCTCCCGACGCAGTCTTCTCGTAAAGTATGACATTTGAGCGTTAGGTACAACGTTAGATGGCGGAGAAATGAAGATAGAGATATGCAACGGAAGGGGCCCTTGGGTGCTCTCAAGAATCTTTGAACGGGCATTTCAGGTTTAAAAAATTTTCTGGAAAAAAAAACGAAGCTTTTAGCCCTTTTAACACACTTTTAGAAACGAAATACGGAAACAGAACTACCCGTCCACCCTCGGCGCATTCTTCAATGTCATTCGCAAACAGACCTCACTCGGATTATCTCGAGCAGTTTTCAAATCACGTGGTTTTCAGTGAAGCTCTGCACAACATGTGCGTGCCCTGGTAGGCGGTCGCCTTAAAACCCCCAAGTTTCAGCACAACGCGACCGCGTCGCACATCTAACCCATCCCCCCCCCCCCCCAACCGCGCGAAGACTCTCCGTCGCGGAAGCAGCGTGCAAATAACGGGCGACAGTTTTTGTCGCCCCGTCGAGAGGAAGATGAGAGGAAGGCAGAGCCTTTCAAGCAGAAAAAAAAAAGTTTAATGAGTCTGGCTCGTTACAGGGGGTTGCTGAGGGTAGGGGTGGGAACACTTTAGTCAGCAAAGTTCGCCCGACTGAAAGCGCTCTTAATTAACGCGCTTGTTTTTTTTTTGTTTTTTTTTTTCCGGGGCGAGAGTAAAACGGGATCGGGCCCCCAAAAACAGGAGCGGCGAGCAGAACACCTTGCCCAGCTGTTATCCCCGGGGTTCCGTGGCTGTGGCGCAAGGGAAACCTTCTTTTCACAGACGAGAGAGCCAAACGTCCGATCGTGCATCTTCGGTTTTTTTTTTTTTTTAGTTCATTGTAACTCATGATAACATGGTCAATTAGGTTAGGTTAGCTACATTATAAATACTTTAAAACATTGTGGACGGTTGATTTGGTTAGGATAGCTACATTAAAGATACTGTGAAATCATGTAAACGGTTTCCTAGCCCTGGATAGCTACATATTAAAAAGTTATTTGCTAAGCAACCATAAAACGATTTTACAGTATTTTCAATATAGCTATACTTACCTAATATAACCAACCATCCACAATGTTTTAAAGTATTTATAATGTAGCTAACATATCCTAATCGACCGCAAAATTTAATGCCACACCGGTTTATACAATGAGATAGAACGGGGAAAAAAAAGCGAACATGAACTTCGTGGAACTTAAGGTGTGGCTCTCTCGTCTGTGAAAAGAAGGCTTCCCGTGGCGCAAGCGAATTGCATTAGTCGTGAGTGGATGCACGAGCAGCGACAATAACACGAGTGGCGGGGAAACTTTGGATTCTGGGTTCAACGCCCGGATAAGGCATACGTTTATGTGGCGTGTTTAAATACACATGCAGACTCATTTCCCCCCCCCCCCCCCCTCGGGCCGTCCTTTAATTAGTATGGCAGAACGACAATTAATCAATAAAATCATCCCAATATTATTCAAATAAAAACTCACTGCAAGGTAAAAAAAATAATTTGGTAAATACATAGGATTTCTATTTCGGCGATGTTGAGATGACGATTTGTAAACATCCTAAGGACGACAGTTCCTTTAGTGGCACAATGTGTTTAAACGTGCCTGTAAAAAGAAATTTCGTGTAGTGTTATGCACAGAATAGCACGAGGTTTAACTCGAGCGTATTAATAGGGTGTTTAACATGCAACGAGCGGCAGAGGTAACAGCCCGATCAAGCTCTGGCATCGCAGATAAGCATGGCGCGCGTGGTCGCCTGGATTTTTAACCTTCGTGACTTGTTAGTCGCCTTGTTGGCTACTACAGGATCGTTTACTCCAGGCGATATTACCAGCCACTTGTAACCTACGTGGTTCGAGCACACAGCCACACAGAGCAGGCCTTGGTGATGTATTGGTTGTCGTGAGCTAGAGTACTGCCGGGTCATTTGGTGTCTCCAAGACGGTGGTTTGTGAGTCTCATTCAAATAAATGATGGACTCTCAATAATGCATCGTATATGTCCGTCAATAAACCGAGCTATTCACAATGATCCGCAAGTTCGACATAATATATTTATTTCCTTCCACTTGGATGCTGCCAACTGATAGAAGGCATTTATCTTATAAAAATTAACTATTTTGACGATCATATACGCTAAGAACTGATAAATATTAAAACTAATATTTTTTGTTCTGAAATATTCATTAAAATGTATTTTCCAGTTTAACTACGTTATTACTTACAGTGATGTGCCTCGGTCAATATTTTTGTTTTAAATATAAAACTTAAAACCTGTTCAAAGGCAGGTTACAATATGGAATCAGCTAAACAAATAAATAAGCCGGGGGAAAAAAAACATTCTTTAAATAGTATGAAACAAAGTCGGTTCGTTTACGTCTTCTAAACCACACAATGGATATTTATGCGGTTTTCACCATTTCCAGGTCACGTGACTGACAGGTGGACGGGTGACGGATGGCTGCGACGTATCAACTCAAGGCGGAGATGTTAATATCCTCTACCCTAATTTTCTCGGCGAAGCGGAACACGGTACGATAATTATTTTTTTTAATGTGTTGAAGCTAAATTTCTTGCAAAATAATGGGAAAATATGACTTCTAGACATTAGTACACTCTATGAGCGACAAGACAAATGTCACTATCGCTGGAATCAGTTATTTGACACCCGTAAATCCAAAAAAGGGAAAACAAAATAACTGACAAGACAGAGTTTTCAGCTACGTAGGGAAAATGGGTGAGACATTACAAAACGATTGTTTCGGGCACTCTTCTGGACTTCTTCGTCCAATAATTACTGTTCCTGCGCGGGTGGCAGCCATTTTACCGCCCGGTTCCGCGAGAGCAACGTCAGTGGAGACGTGAAGACGCGGAAGAGAGTACTAGGAGGAATAAAGGCTGGAAGGGCGACCTTCAGGAACCTCGTACACCGATGAAGAGCGCCTACTCTTCAGCTCCTCCTCGGGATCAGGATCCCTCCCCCCTCCCCAAGGGGGCAGGAGGAGGGTACAAGAGCGACAAGAAGGTCGGTGGGGGCGGAGTTCAAAAATGAGCGACGCGAAGAGGGAGGGGGGCGGACGCAAGGGACGGGGATAAGTGCGGTTGTTATTGATTCAGCGGGGTCTAATAGCGGTTGCGGCCAGCCACACGAAGTGGCCGAGGTCCTCACCGAGATCGCTCTCAACCCGACGACTCGCACGCCATCGCCAACTAGACATCCTAGACATCCGAGACATCCGAGACATCCTAGACATCCTAGACATCCTAGACATCCTAGACATCCGAGACATCCGAGACATCCGAGACATCCGAGACATCCGAGACATCCGAGAAATCCGAGACATCCGAGACATCCGAGACAACCGAGACAACCGAGACAACCGAGACATCCGAGAAATCCGAGACATCCGAGACATCCGAGACATCCGAGACATCCGAGACATCCGAGACATCCGAGAGATCGGTCATCCTCCATCATTGCAAGTCTCGCAGTCTGCAAACCACAGGCTCCTTGAACTAACGCTTCTCAAGCTAAATATTAAAAAAAAAATTAAAAAAAAACTTTACTGCAGCGCTTACATCTTTCTGACAGCTCAAATACATATTTTAACACAGGACATTATTTGTACAGACTTTCAACACAGATCAAGTTTTTTTAAAATTTTAAAGCTCTATTTTTACGCGAAGCTGATGGACATAACCAATCCAAATACATTTTCAAAGAAATGCATCAACATCCAGGGTTACAGTCTGGTAACAGTAAAATAACCCCCAATTTAGCGGGAAAACTGTCATCATTGCACTCACGTAGAAAATGCTGCGAGTACGAGTAAAAAAGATGTGTATATCACATAATATGCAACATTTGATTGCGACACCCGTGAAAAATGCGAGACTTCTGGCGCCCCTGCACGGATATGCAGCGCAACAACGCTATTGGTGTGCGGTTTGCCTATATCACATCCCACAGGCGCGCCAAGATACCCAATAATAGATGCATGAATTTTTTTCGCGAAAAAAAAAAATCTGACCGCTCATTAGGACTGCAGTCAAGGCATACCAGCGCTAGCGATTTTTTTCCTTCTAATGTCCAGCCGTCTGGAAGAGAAGCTATTGCCCTGTTTGGCCGGCCATTCAGGACGCGTTTGCTTCCGCACTGGATGACTATGATTGGTGTGCTGTGAGTAGACATGTCAATCTTGATCGTAAGCTTTCGTGACCACGCTCTAAGCTACTTCTTGGCTTATTTTGGGTTAGTACCAAGTCCGATGAAATAATTAAGTTCCCAATATTTTTTTCCAATTAAATAATGAAATGCCTAATAATTTCTCCAATTAAATAATTATTTGCCCAATAATTTCCCAAATTAAATAATGTAGTGCCCAATAATTTCTCCAATTAAATAATGAGATGCCTAATAATTTCTCCAATGAAATATTGAATTCTCCAATAATTTCCCAAATTAAATAATGTAGTGCCCAATAATTTATCCAATGAAATAATGAATTGCCCAATAATTTCCCAAATTAAATAATGCAGTGCCCAATAATTTCTCCAATTAAGTAATGTAGTGCACTTCATTAGTTCATCGGAAGTTGTCTTAACCCAAAAGAAGCAAAGAATAGTAGCCATGTATCTAAAATAATCCTGGAGCCAACCACGAGACACAGTGCCACAAAGTCAGCTGGCCCTGCCAATCAGTGCGTTGTGCCACCAGACGCCAATGACGAAGCCCTCCTTGCACTCTGCCGTATCTCCAAGACAACGCCATTCACTACGTCCACCAACTACGTTGCCAACATCCCAAGAAAAAAAAAGGCATCGCACGTCGCGACACAAAAGTCGTTGTAGACAATATTGCATAACCCTCGCGAGGCAACAAAAGGACGCACGCTCAGTTGCCATATTTCCCGAGCGCGCTGGAAATAACGAGCATGGGGAGAAGAACGAGCTCAGCGAACAAAAGAGAATCATGCTGTTAGGCCGGTTTCCGCCCGCGCGCTTCCCCAAGTCGCGTCATTACGGAACTTCTTGGTCGAATGATGTCTGTGGGATCAGAACCCGACGAGTGCTCGTCTTGTGCGCTAACGAGACATTTAGCGAGGAAGAATTCTTCCCTGGAAAGTCATCCATCACTCCCGTCTTTGCGATGTGTTTCGATTGAAAAATAAAACACCGCGGAGTTGTTACGACGGCAAAACTCGCGACCAAACAAACGTATAAAAATAAAATTTGGTAGTAAACGCAGCTAATTATTTTTTTATACTATAAATTTTAAAATTATTTTTGAAGTGAAACGTTTTTGCTGAGGGGGCTACAATTTTCGAGCGTTACGAGAACTCCGATCGCATGAGGGGAATAGTTAGGTACTTGGAACGGGAACCGGTAGAGGAGACGGCAGGGGAGAGGACACAGCATTTTTCACACTTTCACACTTTCACACTTGCACACTTGCACACTTGCACACATGCACACATGCACACATGCACACTTGCATACTTGCGCAACAGCATAATTTAGCGCTCGCATACTTGCGTATATATTTTTTTGATCTGCGACCTCTGCCAAAGAGAATTAACTATGTTTCCTATACCTAATAATATAATAAGCAAGAAGTGTCACTTCTGCTGCGCGTGGATTCCAGACACCCAGTTTTTCTATTTATATTTCTAGATTATATAGACTCATTCCAACTAATATCCAAATATACTTACAATATACGTCAACACTAACTTCTACAACATGCATGCAGAACAAAATTAGACTGGTAAATATAAATCAGCATCTATTAATTTTGTATTAACTACTTAGTCAACAGTAACAATTGTACATAAAACAACTGTGCTTCTTTTCCGCACATCTGAATGGAAAATGTGCCACACTTCATGATTAGAAAGATTGAAAACTCAAAACCTAATTATTAACCACGGTTAAATACGAAAATAGTTTAATTAAATAATGCATAAAACACAATATTCGTTCAAGCATGCTAAATTAACATCATAGAAATAAATGCATTCGTAGATTTAATATTTCACATTAGCACTCATGCATTGTCTTTTATTCACAATTCATTTGTTCTGCGTTATTCGTTCATGCATTATTCAACACCCACGACTTCATTCGTGAAGCTGCGCCATATCTTATCTTTCCGAAAAATAAACAGCCACGGCTTAGGTGGTTGGATTATTTCTTGCTGCAGAACATTCACATCACCATAAGGAATAAAAATGGAGTGTGACTGTGTCATGGACACGGCCGTGTGTTGTACGTAACATGTAATATTTTCTATACAAAATATAAAATACGCTATTTTTTTCATTTTAACACCATATATGTATAGTAACTGTGTTACACTAATGTTTTATATATGCAATCGATAGATTTTGACGAGAGCTGACGATTGAAATTACAACGAACGTCGTAGCTTCTCCGAGTCAAAAGTGATAATAAATGGAAATCTCGAAACGCAGAAAAATGACCTCGAAATGGCGGCGCTTCCCCCTCCACCACGCGCTATGTGTCGCAGTCCTCACTTAGAGTAACGAATCCTTTGATTCTTTAGCTATCCAGTGGTGTAATTAAATTTTGGATGGAGATGATAGATGTGTAACTGCAACACCAAACTGTTATCATTCGTTTTTTGAATTTCCTCCTACTATGGAAGCAATTTTAAAGACGTATTCACCTCAAAAAAAAACGGCGTCTCTTCTTCCGCCGGTACCACGTGCCGACCTTGGATGAATGAGGAAGGGGTCCCCCGACCCAAGGAGAGGAGATCTCACAGTACCCCAGCCATCCCCAGGTAAAAGGGAGGGGGAGACCGGGGGTGTTTGCGATTCGCAGCTCAGTTCCTTCATGCGAGGCGCGACAGGCAGACACGACGCTTTCGAAAGGAGGCACTTTAATTGGTTCGTTAGAGGAAAGTTTCTAAGCGCCACACCCGCCCAAGACCTAAATCCCCAACACGTAGCGTCGACAAAGAACTCTCTCACTCCTCGCCGAAGACGAGGCCTGCAAGAAACAACGTGTATCCGTAAACAAAGAGAAGACTCTCCGACTGGAAGCTTCTCCAAAATATCGGAAGCTGTAAAGCGGCTCCCCTCACGTCAAAGGCATTTTCTACACAGTAAAACGTTTTCTGTAATTTTACAAACAATTTTTTTTTGTGTGTGAGTTATGCATCGCATTTCTAGGCAATAAATAATTTTTCAGTGGTTTTGTTGCGAACTTACTTGAATTATAGCTAATCATTACTAATACAATCATTTAATTTGACTATTCTGGAAATGCATGTGTATCCCATACGATCTCCTGAACACTGCAAAGTAATAAATGAATACAAACGATATTTTTTTAACATGTTAACAATTCATATTCTCTTTAAGGACATAACAATAGTTACAGATCAAGCTGTGTACGTAAAGTTCTTTTTGAGGCTCTTAGAAACGACTTGCAGGCAGAATTAACATATTTCACATAAATTGTTATTTGAGTACTTCTGGTATCGCGACTGTTTACAAAATCAGACTACAGTAACGGGCGGGCCTTCTCCCATCAGTCTACTAAGATTACCTTTTCCTTCTCCTCCTCCCCCTCCCTCGACCAATCACCGATCGAGACAACCTGCCTCTCCCTTCTGGTAATCATATTTCAAAACTCGAGGGAAACTCCGTGCTTAAACTTCGCCCCTGCTTCCCGGCATTAGCGTCTTCCATCCTGTAAGGGCGTAGCTCTCGGGGGATTACGGCAACCCCTGTTTGACGGGACGTCGAACAACAAGAGCAGGTTAGACGCGACCTAAGTGTCACAGAGATCGCGGCTGGGAAAACATACGCAGCTAAGCTCGCATCAAGATAACACGTTCCATCAGCGTTCATATAACCAATCAGTAAATATATAAATGTAAAAGTGTATTTTTGTAATTTCTCTGTTTTCTTCACAACTACTCATAACCTTCCACTCGCGGTTGTGGTGGTAGATAGTCCTTGGACTACCGTCGGTTATAGGGAAGGTATTCCAAGACGTTCGGGTAAGGTAGCGAATGAGCACTGCCTTGTTGGGATACAACCGTAACCTAACTTGCGGGCCGTATTCCAGAACGTGTCCAAACCGAATTCCAGTAGGAAAACAAATCGGCGACCGTTTAAATTAACGGTGCCCTGCGCGAGGCTGGAAACTGGTTTTAATGTATTCTAGCGGACGTTTCGCAACCACTGATACAATTGTTACGGCCAAAATACTGAAGATATCAGCACCATCGCACAAAAATAGAATGCCTTCCTAATTTTCTCAAGTACTTTTAAAGTTGTGATTACTTCTTGTTACGACCATTTAAGTGTATACAATGTATTCCAGGATAGTTTCGCTATCATAAAGTTTCATTATGGAACTATTTAAAAAAATTTTATCGTGTTATACCAGATAGTTGCCGCAAAGATCTCGCCAGCAAAATCGTCTAAGCAAACGTTAAGACGTTTTTACGCCAACAAATGAAAAAAAAAAAAAAGGGGGGGGGGCACCTAAAACCATCTACCGCGAAACAAAATAGAAAATGCTTATTGAGCATTTCGTAGGATTTGAACCCTTACAATGTTTCCAAAGTTTACCATTGTCATAGTATTTCCATGTTTGATTTTATGTGTTGAAAATGCTCAGTACTTTCCCAAATGTTTCAACAATGTGGCTACTTATAGTTTACGCAGACTATCATTAAAACTAACACTTACTTCGTCATCAAAGGATCAGTGTTGAGGGTGGCATCAATGGATGAAAAACAAAATCTTACCTGGAACAAAAAGAAAAAAAAAGCACCAGTTAGATTAAACAACAATCTGTATATTTTGTATCAAAATAACAATATATTTAGCTCACAACATGGATTACCCTGCTATTAAAAATTACTTCACGTAAAGGCTGTAGGAGTAAAATTTATAAACCCTATACGTTATGTCCACTTGCACGATTGTTGAACTGAATGTTTAACCATGGCCGAGCATTTTCCAGAATACTGTACTGATATTACTTTATTAAATACTATGCGAAGTACCTAATGCTAAGAAGTGTGCACGAAACGAGCACAAATTCCCTCCTGTGACGCACACTGTTCATTATCATAAGGAAACTGTAAAAACCTGGGATCACTAGCTGGAGCTAGTCACTATTTATCGCTAGACACCGACCACACTGCACCCACCACTCGCACACGATGCGCCGATTCTGTGCTCTGTGCAAGATGTGCTCTGTGCAAGATGTGCTCTCTGCAAGAGGACTAACTACCACACTAGGCACGAACCACAGCCACTCATTTCCCCTGCAGCCGAGAATACACAGGGGGAAAAAAATTATACTTTTTACAAAAGACTCCTTTGGAAACAAACTGCCATTTTTTCACTCTCGGAAACATTTCAAAGAATTCTACGTTAAATTTCGGGCCTGAGTTTCGTATTATAAGTGTATCTGCAACATCATAGCACATGAATTTGCTAGTTATCGAGGTTGTAAGTTACGCTCACACATATTTTATTTTTATGTGTGCAACATCTTTAACGAACCATTTCTCAAATCACCAAGAGTTATATTTTGCAAATACATGACCGCAGAAAAAAAAAAATTTGCAAAGCAGTTCAATCTAAAACACTTTTCTGTTGCAACTTCACACGCGCACAAAAACCCTCACAAGTACGTCACTGCGTTCACGACATGAGACCGTGCGCTTGTTTTAACGTTTAACTTTAGTTCGCAGATACGTTTCTCAGCCGAGTTCGTAGAGGCAGAGAAGAGGAAACGAACAAGATGAAGGAAAAAAAAAAAGGGTACGGTGCTCTTTCCTTTTAGCGTCGGTTGGGTTTCCATTATCGGCCGCACAGGAGTGCCACGAGCAAGGGGAATTTATGAAAACAAACCCCTCACTCGGATCCCGGGAGCCTTGACGATGAGAATGAGAGGGGAGAGGAGAGAGGGTTGTAGAGGGGGGGGGGGGGGGTTGAAACTCCCAAACTCACCCTCGCCGCCAGGGGGTTAAACCACGCCACAAAGAGGGGGGACACCTTGTGAGGGAAAGGGGAGAAGAGCTCGCGACGAGACGGTCGGCGCAACATTACTTTCACGCCTAATGCACGGGGTCGCCACAAATCTCCAATACAATTTCCCAGGCATTCCGACCTGGGCAACCCTGACACTTGGATCGTCCACACCGTGCTTCATGCCACGTCCACTCTCAAGACCCCGCACAACAAAGCGTGTGCAAACATGTCCGCAGGTAACTCTGGTTAATCCAGGTCCGTGGGTGAGTGCTGGTGGGGAGGCAAGAACGAGGGAAGGGGAAATGAGGACGAAAGCACCGCGAAGACCGCCCGCGGAGAAATTTACGGTAGTTGTAACGCAGTCATAAGCCCGTTGTGGAAGAGTGGGGAAGGGGGGGGGGTGGATGGGAGGAGGGAAACGAAGGCCCGGACAACCTATTCATTTGCATGAGGCCGCTCCCGCACGGCGCAAGGATCGTTGGGGTTGCGTCGACGGGAGATAGCGCTGGAACAGAGGTTTGTGGGGCGGGGGGGGGACTATTCACTGTCTGCACCCCGCGCCAAGGCCGTCTGGCAGACTTATTCGCAGACATTCTTCGGCGAGGGGCGCGCGGCGAGGTACTCTGGCGACACCCGTAATATCCGTCACAGGGCTCTCCTCCCCCCCCCTTCCCATTCGAACAGCGCTTGGAGGGGTCGCGTGACAATGGCTCCCGCCGCAGTTAGATAAGAGCACACGGACAGCACAACAAGGGCGACACCAGCGCGGTGCGACAAGTGCCTCGACGCCTCTAGGCGCCTGTCAGGGGGGGGGGGGGGGGTGACGGAAGACTACCATACTGGAAACCTACCATAATGGCGGTATTCCGCCTGGCCTCTTCGAAAAAGGCGGAAAAGTACCATAACTGAAAACTGCCATAATTTTAAAGGACGATGCGAAATTCTGCCATATTTTTTTGTCTAAACAAATCTGGCCACCCTACCTCCCCCCCCCCCCCCCCCCTTTTTTACTACTTTCTTGACACTTATTGTTACAGAACCAGGTTCCTCTTTTGAGTAAGCTTCTCTGCACTTATACCTGTGCCTTGTAAATAGAAGTGTAAACAAATTTACACATAAAACCAATAAAAATACAAATCTGTTTAAATAAAGTCAGTATCTATGTGAATTTCAAAAACAGTGTAGTTCATTAAATAAAATTTCAACCGAAAAACAACATTTTAAATAAAAGGTAAATTAACTAAGGATGTAGTTTTGGACATACACTATTACTCATTAAACTGAATGTCATTAGAAATCTCAATCTGTTTGTGCCTTAAGAAGGGAATAGATCTCTCTCCCGAAACGTCGCAACTATTGTCTTGGGAAAAACATACTGTGTTATTCTGTGCTACCATTGTTGTGGTTTTCAAAATATCTGTTTTGTCGCTCAACTGTTGCTTGCGGTGTTCGTCTGTGCTGTAGTCGCTGTTTTGTAACATCGATGGGTTCACCTGTGCGTCTCTGTATATCCGTTGTTTTTTTTTTTTTATCTGTTAAGTTTTATAGTTGGGTTATTCTGTTTGCCGTTGTGCACCGTAATTTTTTTTTGTAAATGGAACAGAAATATTCATATAAACTTAGATATTTGTTAATTTGTACATTTACATGAAAATAATTCTATCACTACAAAATAGTGTTACCATTTATGTTTTGTGTTGCCCCAAGACCTCCAATATTCAAAAGTTACTTGTAAACCCTTGTTTGAATAGCTTTCCAGTATTAACTGCGCATATTAAGCACGGTAAAACAAACGAAAGCCAAATCGTTGAATATTTGATCGATTATCTTTTCCGTGGTTAAAAAAAAAAATTGCCGAATGTACACATCAATTGAAGTATAAAATTATTAGCCAATTTTTGTAAGAAATACTCAGATATATCTCGATATACCGTATTTCAGATGTGCAAACATAACCAAAGCTATGTGGTGTACAAGTTATAACATTTTTATTTTAGTATTGCAAACTATTCCTTGTCAACTGTTTTCCAGTAGAATATTTTGTAAAAGTAATGAAATATCAATTCTGTGAGTTGTCCAAAGTATTTGACGTATTTATTCACTGTTCTAGTTGCTAATGTCTCGTCGTTGTTAGCCACTGTGTCCGTCTGTGCTGAAATAATTTTTTTAGCAATTTCTTTCTACGTAATTTTCTGTCTATGTTTTAAATGTTTTGATGTTCCCTGAGTTTCGCTTGTTTTCTGTATGTTTGCACATATATAATTCTTGTCTGTTTTGTGTTTTCTTATGACATACATTATAATCAGCAATGGTGTGTCCTAAATTTTATATATATATATCCCCAATTGCAAGAACAATTAAAAAATAAAAATTAAAGTATTTATTTGGTATTTGAAACCCGCACGTTTGCAAAAAAAAGTATTTAAAATAATATTATATATTATTTCGTAATAATCTCAAAATATCAAGTGTAGTATGTATCGAGAATTTAATTTCATAACGAAATTATTATATCTACTTAAGTTGTTGAACTGAAGGAAAGGTTCGAACATAATTTTAACAACAAAATTATAAGAAAAGTGAAATCTCTTGTATGATATTTTTTTGACGAAAATAAACATACACAACCATTAACTCAACTTTTTATACTGTAACAGTTAAAACATAATACATGTTTTATACTATTACACGTATAAATATTGCACATCCAAAATAAAAACACCAAATTCAAATTTTTGTTATAACTATAATTAAATAGCGATGTCACTGCGATGTGCACAAATATTAAATAAAAACTTTCTGTAGTTTGTACTCAAAGAAGTTCATGTTTAATAATCCCGATGATTTCATTAAGTTTCTGAGGGTTTCATTGTATGAAATAAAACATTTATGCTCCTGCTTAACCCTGATGTAAGCTATTACCAAGAATTCTGTACTCAGGAGTACTGTAAGTTGCGATAAAATATAGTTGTATTCAAATAATGTGAATATTTCTCAATAACTAAGCAAATCTAAAAAAAATTGGGTCATCTAAATTCTTAGTCTTCAGAAACTGATCGATTTAAGGTCAGTACTATCGTTACCTAAAATTCCGATGTCAGTATGAAATGTATCTTTTAATTTGACATCTCCAACACTATCACTTATTTAGTATGCTTAATATAAGATTTTGAAAATGCCTATTAATTTGCAAACAGTTGTTTGAATAGCTTTCCAGTGTTAGCTGCGCATATTAAGCACGGTATAAAAAAAAAGCCAAAAGTGAAATAACAAGGTTAACTTTTCTGTGGCTTTAAAACCAAATAAATAAAATGTTATACAATAAATTCATGCTTGTAAGCACACACATATTTTAACTAAACACACTCTTTTAATATCTAACATTTATTTCAAAATAACTTTACCATCGGCAAGCTCTTTAGATATTTATTTACTAGTCTATAGTTCTTATTAATTATTGTACAGCGGGAATGTAAAATTAATTGCAGAAAATCAACTAAAAAATTGCCAGACTAGTTATACAAATTATATTTCACTGTTATGAAATTACATAATTCATGCTGAACGAACAACATAAGAACATATAAATTTGTTCGTTACCGAAACTACAGTAAACTCGTGGAATAACATCATGTCAGTGTTAAAAAGACTGCAAGTATCCGCTCTACCACTCTGGTTCTGGGGTAGAGCGCCTGCCTTGTGACTTGTAGGACCCGGGTTCGCGCCCCGGCTCCTCCAAGGCGGATTGCCCAGACAAAATGGTGGCATTTTCTCTGGTAGGAATACAATCCCTTGTAACAAGTCAGGCTACCAAAGAAACGGTGGGTGGAACAGAAAAAAACCTTCCAGGTGGCTTCCAAATGGGGAGCCCGTTTCTTTTCTTGGGCTCCCCATGCGGTGGCCATTCCGGGGGTTTCTCCGGGGGAACGGAGTTTTGCAAAAATATTTTTTGTAGTTTTGTAGTGTTTTAGTAACTGTAGCATTACCGTTCCAACATTCAAAAAATTTGCTTTTGTACATAACATATTTGAATTAAGTGTGTATCAGTCAGTGAGTTGTTCAACCATTTATCGGTATATATTTTCTTGAAGTATTATTGACAGTCACAAACTATTGATCAATACCTCTGTTATGTAGTATTTTAGACGTTTTTGACGAAAAAAATATTTATAGGCACATGATTATTATTTCTGAAAAACTACGTAGTTCTCAATCAGAAAGATCGTCTTTAACATATATGTTTTAATTATCTTACAAATAGAAGCTTTGCAGTCAAATTTACAAATGCAATTTCATGGTATTAGATGTTCCGCAACGTAGTAGTTTATCTCAACTACTCTTTAATATTTAAGAAATGATATTCCAACTGTAATCGGAATTGATCAAGAAAAGATTCTGAAGGGAAAAAAAAACTAAATATTTTTGTGAAACTATTCAGGAAGATATTTCAGCTGTCTATATCTGGTTTTCAAGTTAACAAACGTCTCTGAATTACGATAGCATTTATTGTATAACATTTAGTAAAAAAAACTAATTCAATTAATTAGAATTATCACATTGTAAGAAATGACATTAAACGTGGTGTCCACTTTTAATACCTCCGAGTTATAGTGGATGTAAAGTTTTTATTTTTCACCAACATGTAGATAATACTATTAGTTGCACTTAAAGATCTTAGGTCTCATTAAATTTATAACTTTCTCTGCATCAATACCTGATTGTATACTTAGTTCTTCAAATTGATTAGCTATGAAGTAGAATATTGTGTCGTAAATTGGAATTAAATAACCAATTTTTATTGTAATAGAATTGAAAGTATGCAGAAAAAAATTCTTAAATTAATATTTTAAATTTTCAGTCTTTCAAATTCCTTTTAAAAATGCTACATTCATATATATTAGACGTTCAATCAGTGATACACATTTTATTATATACGTTTTATTACCATTTTTGATGCATCAGACATAATATATCGGTTGGATTACGAATTTCAACTTGCAATTATAGATTTAGTGACACTTTTAAAACCATTAGTAATTATAAAATGTGTAAAAAATTATAACTAATTTTGAATAATCTAGAAACTGAAGCAAAAAGTTATTTAAAACTTTTATAATTTACATATTTATTTTGAATACTCCATTTAAGTTTCTGTTTAAGTTTTTTTTTTTAAACCAAAGAAACCCATTATAACCAATTAGTTAATATGAAATTTATCAATCTTTATTTATCTGCGTGCTGTGTTTTGTCGTATAGTTATTGATATGTATCTGTGTATTTCTTGTGTTAATGTTATCGTGTTTTATTCTATGTGCTTATATGGTACCTATTTTTGTTATGTATGTGTCATAATTCGTTTATAAGTGTTGTAAGGCACGAAAAACTGAATTTCAATTTGATCTGACAGGTTTAAAGAAGCAGAATAATATGCTACGCATAGTAACATTTTTTATTTCCTAATAGAATAAATACTCAAATTTCAGCAGAGTTTATTTTTGAAAGACTGCAAGCCTGTGCAACATTCCATGTACGAGCCTATGTCTTCCCTAGAGCGCCCTGTGCCAACAAACTACACTAAACAAAAATATTTCCCTCGCATTTCAGCATCTTAAAAACACATTTTGTAGACTTTAAATAATTTAATATGGACATTAAATATCTTTTATATCTGAGTTTTTTGTGTTCTGTCACCCTAAAAATGAAAACATAACATAAGAAAACCCTTGAATATTTGCGTTGGATTTGCACTCATTAAATAATGATATACAATTACTTCAAGTACTCCAGAGTGCAAAAATGTAAATTCTATGAAGCTAGTTACGTTCCGATTTTACAAGGCCGTTTTCCTCATTCCGTAGAATGTATAAGAAATTTTAACAGAATTTTCCTTCGTGCATGGGAAACTACCATATGTATTTTATTTTTTTAATCGTCGTAATGAGAATATAGTGCTGCTCCCTATAATAGATTTTTGGAAACATTTCTTTTTTCTCATCCGCGATCTGGACGTTATTTGTAATTGCAACTATCACCGTCAGAAGCGCTATCTGTGAGCTTCAAAGTTAACCTGAGAAACAGCTAGACGATTGACAGCGCTACCTACCGAGTATTCTATACATTACTTCGAGGGCAATGCCGCTGTACTCTTTCCATAGAGTGTATACGAAAATATGGCAGAATTCCGTCTCGTCCTTTGAACGTATGGCAGATTTCCGTCATGGTACTTTTCCGCCTTTTTCGAAGAGGCCAGGCGGAATACTGACATTATGGTAGTCTTCCGTATTATTCAGTACTGGAATTTTCGGACCAAACATTGAAGGTGGAAAAAATAATTACAGTTTCAGCCATTTACTCTATACTACGACCATTCATTAAGAAACGATGTGGACTCGCAAACCTGGAGACCGCACTGACCATGTTAATATCAATTCCCGTTGAGGGTTTCTCCTTGCCACAGACCACGGCCGAGTCCTTCACCATTTCCCTTCCCACGCCTTGTATCATTTATCTGTCTGGCGTTGTTACATATTTTTGAAGAAAAAAATTTAAAAATTATAGGTACCTACGTAGGGAGTTTCTTGAATGATATTTGTGACACCAATTAGAATTACTGAACATGTTTTACTTGAAAGTTTTTTTTTCAAGTAACGTTCTGTTGTCAGCCGGGTAGATGCAATGGCGTTCATCAGGAGGAGAGAGGGGTAGCTGGCAAAGATTTCAATCAATGGCGGGCACACGGGGGGGGGGGGGGGGGGGAATTATGGGGATGTATCAACCCCCCGAATTTTTGAAAAAAATGTTCGATATTTCGGTGAATGATTTATGTAATTTTTTTTAATGTAGCATGTATTGTCTAACAACACCTGAAACAAGCTACGCAGGATGTTCAAACGTAAGTTGCACCGTCAAAAAAAATATATATATGACATTATAGCTACATATTTATATTTATGTAGAAATGGATAACAACTGTTGGCACATTCATATTTTATCATAAATCTCCTGGACTAAACTTACAGACGCGGAGAATCAGTGTTCTCATATCGTAGTTGAACAATTTTAGATATAAGATTAACTTGAACCAGCGGTGAAGCCCTCACTTCGCTAGTTTCATAAAAGGCAAGCAACTGTATAACCCTGCATGTTCTGAAAGAAAAAAATCAAAATCGTTCCGAAACATGATTGTTTATTTTACCATCACGTGGTTTTTTTTTATCTCTTTAGCACATTCAATGACATTTCCACATTCACTACAGGAACTTGGTTACATATTTTTGCACAAAAACGCAATAAGAAAGTTACATGTTAATACAAAAGTCACAGCTCTCTTTTCGATCCCCACGCCGCCCCCCCCCCCCCCCCCCCCAACTTCGTTTGATCGAAATTTAAGGACAACAGTTAAGCGTAACCGCGTGGAACTTGTAGGAGTAGCTGCAAACTACGGCGGACAGTTAATGAACACCTCTGACACACCGCACGGGGTAGACGTCAGACGGGGGGGGGGGGGGGGGGGGGGGGGCGTTTAACTCCGCCCTGTCTAACTCCCGCGCGGAAACCTTCCGTCGGGTCGACACTAGCATCCCCCCCCCCCCTTGAGGGCCCAGGTGGGAGACCGCCTTCCCACACCCGTCAGGAACACTGCCGCTGACGTCAGCGCGCCAACGCTCGGAATCTCGTTTCTGTTCGTCCACGAACGCGCACACCGCCCGGGACAAACCCGCAAACAACCCGACACGTCAAGTCACGACGAATTTCAAAATTCAAACACTTGGTCTACGAATCCACTTATAAAAAAATAAGTACCCATCCAAGGAACCTTTCACACTTCTAAGCGTATTTTAACAGATTGTCTGCAATAAAGGGTACTCATCGAAAGGAAAAATCAGTTCAAATATCTAGCCATAATATTATCATACAAGGCATTAACACAAAACAAATTTACCTATTCCTATATTTCATAAAACAATTCAACAGAGATCTTTAGAATTTTTATTCTAAAAAAATGTAGTTACGCTTCCTGAAAAATTACAAAAAAAAATGATGAAGAGATTTCTTAAATATTTAAGTTGTAACAAATTTACTTGTACTTTTTTCTTTTAAATATTAAATTTTGGCTTTGTTATACACAAATTTTCAGAAGAAAATTTATACTTAATCTTGTATTTAAATTAATTTTTCTTTTCAGTTCCAACTTTACAAACACTTATGTAAGATTTCTTAAAAATTATATTTTATTCCAGTCAAATTAGAAAAATATAATTTATTTTTTTTAATTTGCATATCTAGTTCTTGGTTGAGATATGGCTATGTGTGTTGTTGTAACATAGAAGTCGCTTTACTACAAGGGCATAAGGCGGAGGCACGAAATTACAATTTTTGTTCATTTGTTTTGGTTTTGGTTTTTTTTTTTTTTTTTTTTGCATTTGCGACGACATGTGGGCTAAAAGTAAGCTTATTCACGTAGTTGACATTTAAAGTTAAATCATAGCCGTACTTTTGACCCACGCTGTTAAACACAGCGATACGAACTTTCCCTCAATCTGATTCACCGCACCAGCGCAGTTTTCGGTCGGAGAGGGGGGGGGGGGTGTTCATCTGTCCGTCGGCGCGTTGCGGTCGGACGCGGTGCCGACCGGCTGTCCGCTGTCCGCGATCTCGCGTGTCCGTCTGTCCGCTGTCCCCGATCTCGCGTGTCCGTCTGTCCGCTGTACGCGATCGCGCGGGCAGCTGTCACCGAGCGAACCACGTCACGCCACACCACAAAAAAAAATGGTTGTCTGTAAAGTCGGTTTACGGACGATAGTTTAACGTGACAACGTCATAATAAAACATTGATGAAATGATTGCATACTTTTATGAATAAAATTGAATCATTTTTATTGAATTATCACTATTTTGTATGGATACAAAGAATGAGTGAAATGAAATCTACAATTTAATTGATAAATTTACTTTTATTTGCACTCATTAATTCAAATATGTTTATTACTTTAACGAACAGATTATTATAACTATATTATAACTTTTATACATGTTTGCTATTTAACTTCTTCCAATCTGTGTTATTCTGTTAAGGATAGGACGATGATAGGAAAAGTAGGAAACGAATGGGAGTGTTTCAAGTTTAATGTGCCTCGAAAAAGTCAAATCGATGGTTGTTCCAATCGAGAGATAGATGCGGCGCAAGCGTACAATGAGCGTAACGGGACAATATGGTAACGGGACAATTAGTCATCCTTTTTCGTGCGTGCAGCCGGCGTTCATCGATTTATTAGACGTTGTCACGTCAAAAAAAAAAGTATTGAAGAGGAAGGACTAACAGGACAAATATAATTAGATTACGCCAAATGTCTAATAAATCGTTTTCATACTATCACCTTGATCATTATTGGTACTTCATGTCCGTTATATGGAAGTGAAAAAAACCCAATACGAGCCCCTCGAAGTAACGAACTAATTCGTTCCAAAAAAACAGCGCGATTCAAAACAGCGCCGATCAATTTTTTTTTATAAGAGTTTCAGGTCCAAACCCGGGGTTTTATCGGAGCCGTTTCTAAAAGTTTGACATTTAATGTTGTTTCGTGCTGCTAATTGTTATCTGCATCTAATGGTGGTAAGCAAAGTTTATAATTTTAGCGGCGGGCGCAGAAAGTATGTGTGTAAATTCGCATCTAGATATTTTGGTATTTGAAAAGCGACTATTTTATTCATCAGTGTATATATCATGCTCGGAATTATTTTAAAGAATTCTACGTTAAATTTAGCGACCGAGTTTCGTATTTTTTGCAAAATGAACAACATGAGAACGAGTTTGCTCGTTACCGAGGTTCAATGTCCACACATCAATGGCGAGTACTGTAGGACTCGCTCACATTTATTTAGCCTTGTTCATGTATTTCCAGACTCCGTTGTTTACTAAATGTGTGTCTGCCAGGATTTGCCACAAAACACACCCTAGCCCTGAAAGCCGTTGGCTTTTCTCTCCAGAGCTGCTGCTGACATACAGAACGGTCGTCGGATATGAATACGCAATGACGGAAGCGGATAGCTAAGGAAAAAGCAACAAATTGTTTGCTGATTCGTGACATTATTAATCCGTTGCGTTGTGGTTTAATGCTACAAAAGTGTCGTTGCCACTGTGCGCACACGGAAATAAATTTTTCAGTAAAAGAAAGAAAAAAAGCGCTACTTCGAATCTACGACCGCGCTACTTCACACCATGTAGTAATTTATTGGCGTCGTTACTTCAAAACAGGTCAAATCGAACAGCGTTATTTCGAGGGGCGAGGTTCTTCAAAAACATCCGCATAATTTTGAAATATTTTACTACGTCCCTTGTTTCGAATAAATCTCGAAATTTTTATTCTGAAACAGCCTGGAGCAAAGTTATAATTACCGGCCAAATAGTCATCGCATTTTTAAGGAATATTGCCATTGCATTCTACGAGTTTACCGGTAAAATAACTTTATTTATAATAAGTTATAAACCCTTATTTTAAAATGTAATCTTAGCTAAAAAAAAAAAAAACAGAACTTGGATCATTTGCTAATGTTTTTTTATGATTTAAAAACACCGGAATAGTTTAACATTCATTTTCACGGACTTTTGAATACATAGTGGCATGTTTTAATAGCTAATAATTTAGCTAGACCAATATGTACTGGTTTTCTACTGCATTGTTAGAAATTACAGTAAATTTACTGATATTTCAAAGAAAGAACTAACCTGCAATAAACGAATTCTACCGTAATCTCAGATAATTTGATCTTCGTAGAAACTACCCCTGTTTCCGACTTCAAATAGTGGGTTTCGTCGTGAACAGGGTAAATACAAGCGTGGGAGGGGAAAAAATAAGGCTGCTTGGTGTATACTCAACGATATGTTTGGTTAAAATAATAAGATAATTATTGTTGATTCATGTAGAAAATACGTTAACTCAGTACCGTGAATTTACGAAGACCCGTGGATAATTTTTAACCAGAGTTCTTCGTAAATTCAGGGTGAAATTTCTAACAGTTTGGGCGCAAATGTGCGCAGTAAAGCTTGGATTCACACCAACGGGCTCGGTCAGATCAGAAGACAGGTCAGAGACGGTCAAGTCAAGATAGCTTCCTACGTTTTTGGACGAGAGTATTCTCACGCAGCACTGGTCACAAGTGAATGGACGGTGATTTAATCGTGATCTGATTCGACTGCGTCCGTCGGTGTGAATCCAGCTTAAAAAAGAGTTCCTAAGACCAAAAGGTCGCGACGTTTCTAGAATTGAGCTCTGTTTCCCTGTCTCCCGCGCAGGAAAAAAAAAAAAAAAAAACCTGCTCCGTTTTCCGAGCGCTGGAACTCAGTGCCCCAGTTGCGTAAACCCCGAAGGTCCCTGGCGCTGCGAGCTGGTGGTTCCCCGCCTCCGGACCGGACTGTACCCATTGGGCGAGGGCCCGCGAATTTATACGGCAGTCCGCTCCAGGCTCCCGCCCCTCTTCTGCAGCCAACACCACACCGGGTCCCGTGCAGAAGGGGGCGCGGTTAACGAACTAGAATCGGTTGATACCCGCTCGAGCGACCCTGGCCCCTTCCAACCCCCAAACCCCCTCCCTTTTTCGGCACCCAATGCATTATACGATTAGGTTCACGCCCGGGGCGCGAGCTTTTCACGTCCGGCGGTAATTTATGTTCGCGCGGCTGGCGACTGGGACAATGGATGAGGGAGGGGGGGTGGAGAAGGTGCTCCACGGACCATCGCGCCGATTCTGTGCCTGCAGTCCGCACGAAAGTCACTCACTCCCACACCTTTTGGGGTCGGCCGCCGTTTATGAAACACACGCAATCGCAGTACGAAATTCTATTCTGCGTCGCGCTACAAAAAAAAACTTAGGCGGGAAAACTCACGCTTCTTTAACGTCATGTGTGTTGACTGAATGATGAAATTATTTTAAATACCCCTAAACTACTGATAACGCTCTACAAGCGTCTGCCTTCTCGTTATCAGCAAAGAATGATGGGAAGTTAAAAGGGTTCCAACTGGAAAGTGAATAAACATCGACACGCAGACGGACGAAGACAAGATGGCGGACATGACATCATACCAGCTGACGATATATACCTTGTTATTGGTGTGAGGTCAGTCTAGGTAGCTTCCATGGAGGAAGGAACTATCGACATTTTTTTTTTATTTTTTTGCTCTTAACGGTTTAGAACCAAGGACAGGAATCGATCTAATAAATCAGTATTCTAAAAAGTAAATTTTATAATGAATTTTGGAATTTTTCCCGATTTTCTAACATAAAAATTACAGATTTCCAAGATGACGTCCAAATTTCAAGATGGCGGACATGACGTCATACTACCTGATGATATATATGCTATGAAACAAGTGGCGGGGTCAGTCTGCCAGCAGCCAAAGTGAGGGAAGGATTGGTCGCCATTTTTTTTTGCCCTCACCGGGTTCGAACCGAGGACTCCGAGCTCCGTGCCGTAAATGTATGTTTTTTTAAATTATTTTATTAAAATTGTATTATTTAAATTATTTATAAATTTTAAATTTTTTCATTAAAATCGGATAATAATGATTTTCAAGATGGCAGCCGTAACGGAAATTGCAACCGTGACGTCATAATCCAAGATGGCGGTCATGATATCCTTATTCCTAGAAATGGTTTATCGGAGGCTGTAGACATGGATTCTTAAGCCGTTTTTTAGGAATTTCGTGGTTTCTAAGGCAAAACGACTTAGGTTTTTCGAAATCCGAATTTTCGAATTTTTGTGGAAGAAAACGAGAAATTTTTCCTCAAAACAGGAAATTTTTGAGTCCAAGATGGCCACCGTGACGTCACAATCCAAGATGGCGGACCTACAATCACAATCCACGCGCCAGCGCCAGTTTCCGGACCGCCATTCACACACTACTTTGCAGTTTTGCAGTTTTGATCCCCGGGGCTGGTTGCATTCCACGGCCCTGCAACTTTCCCTGCGTCTGGCGTTCCAAGACTGGGCCTTTGTGGTTCCCCTCGCGGCCACGAACAGAGGAGGACGATAAAGCGAGCGGCGCTGCAGATATCCCACCGCGCGCGACGCGCGGAGTAATAACGAGGGAAGCGAGACTCGCTCGCCCCGCATACCGCGAGGCGAGGAGGAGGGGGGGCGAACAAGTGGTCATCGCTCGCCGCGCCCGCAATATTAAATTTAACTTTCAGCGACTCGCCGCGCCATGATTCATAGCGACCCCCGCTCGGAATTCATGAATCTCGAAATGCTCTTGGTCGCTGGAGGTCGCGGGCGGGAGCGAAGAACACCGCAATGCGACTGCCTACCGACTTTAGAAAGGGGACGCACCACAACGCCGAAATACCACAGCGCCGAAATACCACAACGCCGAAATGCCAAATTGACCACAACGCCGACAGCTAGAAAAAACTGCTGTGTACCACAACGCCGAAATACACTAACGCCGAAAAATGTCATTGTAGGACTGCCACAAAGGTTAGGTTAGGTTAGACAAGGTTAGGTTAGACTAGGTTAGGTTAGACTAGGTTAGGTTAGGTTAGGTTAGGTTAGGTTAAGTTAGGTTAGGTTAGGTTAGGTTTGATTGTGGTATTTCGGCGTTAAGGTACATTTAAGAAACACACACCATTTCATTCAGTTGTTATTTCGGCGTTGTGGTGCACAGCAGTTTTCTAGCTGTCGGCGTTGTGGTCAATTTTGACATTCGGCGTTATGGTATTTCGGCGTTGTGGTAAACGACCCCTTCAGAAACGCCTCGGCGGGCTTAACTGCCGTGCGGCTCGGTATAACACAATGTTTTTCGTTTGTTTTTCTCATTACTTTTATTCAAGGGCTGTATATAAAAATGTTCACTTGATGCCTTCCTTGCACTCAGTGTTGGGTGTAAAAATGCGCCCGAGTATCATCACTTGTACGCATGTTTCCACCCATGAAATTACACTAAGTGAATATTTGATGAAAATATTTGTGGCAGAAAAAGACACTCGTCAAGTTAAAATTTTAGAAATTCTCCATGAATAAGTGTAATGACAAAAAAAACAATAAAATAAAAATGGCTAGCTTTAAGTTGGCATTGATGTGACATTTACCACTAGAGTGTAAGTCTTACAATCTTAATTCATTATATACACCCACCACCAAGAAACATGCCCTTAAAGTATTTGCCAGTTTCTCCAACAATTCATTGTAGTTCTAAAGCTATTATCGATTTGTTACAGTCCGAGTAGTAACGGCCTATACAGACGAGATCCACGCAAAATCAACAAAATAAACTTGTCAGGTCATTAAATCATGATTGCAGATATTAACCACGAGCTATTTTCGGAAAATACAGGAGATAAAGAGAATGAAATAACCTATTCTTTAATTACAGGTCTTTAATCCGTCATTCTATGGTTCGGCGCATTCTGTAATCCGGCACAAATCGCGCGGTCGCGTTCAGAATTTTTTTTTTCGGGTTTATTCCAGCAAATGGAATTGGCCGCCGGCGTTTATGAGTTCGCTAGGAGTTTAACGTTACTGTCGGTTCACATTTCGGTACAGAGTTTACTGTTTTCTGCGGGTTATACTTCC
Source organism: Bacillus rossius redtenbacheri (assembly GCF_032445375.1). NCBI lineage: Eukaryota > Metazoa > Arthropoda > Insecta > Phasmatodea > Bacillidae > Bacillus > Bacillus rossius. The sequence continues at coordinate 6,932,674 of NC_086334.1, forward strand.
TTAACAACTTCTGAAGAAGATACATGAATCACAGACGTTATTTCAGAGAAATTTTTTAAAAAGTAACGCTCATCTGTATTTTTTTTCTTTCTACAGAGCAGCATTCTACAACTTTTTTTAAATATCATTGTATTTAATGAACAGTAAATTTTTCTTTTGTATTCATGTTTAAACTATGTGGGCGATCGATAATCCGGAGAAGTTTATAATCCGGCAAAAGCGAGGTCGAAGAATACACGAACCGGTCGTTTCATAGCTATTATACTCCGCCAGCCAAACTGCGCCCAGCAGACGGCGGGTGTATAAACCTCGAATGGCGGTGCAGCTGGCACGGTGTCAAGTCTGGGGCTCGCAGACACGCCCCTAAGCCCCTGCCTGCCCCCCCCCCCCCCCTCCCCACCCCTCGGCCCACCGCGAGACGCGAGCCACAGACCATCACGACCCCTGCGATGGAAAAAAAAACATTTAGGGATGGGGAGATAGATATTGCGTGGGGAGGGATCGAGAACAAGACTGCAGGAAACTAGCTGAGAGCGCCAATAAAAAAAGTGGGTTGTCTGTAAAGTCGGTTTACGGACGATAATTATTTTGTGATAACGTCATAAGAAAACATTGATGAAAAATTGCATACTTTTTAATTTTCAAATAGTATTTACAGTTTTTTGCAAATTTAATTTCAATAATTTGTTTAAATATAATCACGAACAATTAGTTAAAAAGCCCGCCTTAACCTGTTTGATATTATATCGCACGGTGGTTGGCCGGTTCTTGAACGCTCGGCTCAGGCGGAACGTGACAATTTTTCGTGCGTGCAGTCGGCGTTCATCGATTTATAAGACGTTATCACGTCAAAAGGTTAAGGTATGAATTGCGTTTACAGATTAAAATAGTTATAATATTAATCTAGATTTACTACAGGTACTTTAGAAGTATTTAAGAATAATAAAAAAAGAGTACCGAGGGGTGTTTTAAATAAACGGTTTACAGGAAACTCTACGCCGTATTCGCAATCCGTTTTGCCTAAGGAACAGTAAAGCGTTTGGTAACTATCACTTGGACGCCCTTCAACGTGACTGCTGCATCCTAGAATCTTCCAGCTGAATGTCTACGAAACCAGCCGAACAGTGTGCACTAAATCTTCGTACAAACTCTCAAATCTATGATATGACAAGTGCCGCCCTTAGCGCATCCTTGCAACCGCCCAAATAACCATAATGATAGTTCAGTTAGACGCCTTCCCCCGCCCCCCTTAAAAGCCAGAAAAGGCGAGGTTTTGTACAGATCCTTCGAAATTACCACAGGGATTGCAGCGAGCTACGAGCCACTTTGTTACAGACGCGATTAAATCGATCGTGAAATGTCGGAGTGTTGGATGCGAACCCATGACCCTCGACGCAGAGAACGCGATGCGCCGGCGGTCACGGCCACCGAGCAAGAACTTATGCACAAGAGAAGGAAAAAACAGCAGGTCGAAATCAAACTCAACCTTTGCGACGCCTCACACGACTTGGGGAAATTCTCTTCGGTATGCATTGTAATTGAAAATGGTACAAAGCTCCGCCTTACAAATTTACAAGCGATATCGTTTGCAATTGAGTTTCCAAGGACTATCCTTGTAAAAGTAATATATATATATATATATATATATATATATATATAAAGAGAGAGAGATAGAGGCGGTAGACGCGGGAGAGGCGGGGGAGGCGGGAGAGGCGGGGGAGGCGGGAGAGGCGGGAGAGACGGGAGAGACGGGAGAGGCGGGAGAGGCGGGAGTGGCGGGAGAGGCGGGAGAGGCGGGAGAGACGGGAGTGACGGGAGAGGAGGGAGTGACGGGAGTGACGGGAGAGGAGGGAAGGACGGTAGAGGCGGGAGAGACGGGAGAGACGGTAGAGGCGGGAGAGGCGGGAGAGGCGGGAGAGGCGGGAGAGGCGGGAGAGGCGGGAGAGGCGGGAGAGACGGTAGAGGCGGGAGAGGCGGGAGAGACGGGAGAGACGGTAGAGGCGGGAGAGACGGTAGAGGCGGGAGAGACGGTAGAGGCGGGAGAGACGGTAGAGGCGGGAGAGACGGTAGAGGCGGGAGAGACGGTAGAGGCGGGAGAGGCGGGAGTGGCGGAAGAGGCGGGAGAGGCGGGAGAGGCGGGAGAGACGGGAGTGACGGGAGAGGAGGGAGAGGCGGGAGAGACGGGAGAGACGGGAGTGACGGGAGAGGAGGGAGAGGCGGGAGAGACGGGAGAGACGGGAGTGACGGGAGAGGAGGGAGAGGCGGTAGAGGCGGTAGAGGCGGGAGAGACGGTAGAGGCGGGGAGACGGGAGAGACGGGAGAGACGGTAGAGGCGGGAGTGACGGGAGAGACGGTAGAGGCAGGAGAGACGGTAGAGACGGTAGAGACGGTAGAGACGGGAGAGACGGTAGAGGCGGGAGAGACGGGAGAGGCGGGAGAGGCGGGAGAGGCGGTAGAGGCGGGAGAGACGGTAGAGGCGGGGAGACGGGAGAGACGGTAGAGGCGGGAGTGACGGGAGAGACGGTAGAGGCGGGAGAGACGGTAGAGGCGGGAGAGACGGTAGAGACGGTAGAGACGGTAGAGACGGTAGAGACGGTAGCGACGGTAGAGACGGGAGAGACGGGAGAGACGGGAGAGGCGGGAGAGGCGGGAGAGGCGGGAGAGACGGGAGAGACGGGAGTGACGGGAGTGACGGGAGAGGAGGGAAGGACGGGAGAGACGGTAGAGGCGGGAGAGACGGGAGAGACGGTAGAGGCGGGAGAGGCGGGAGAGGCGGGAGAGGCGGGAGAGGCGGGAGAGACGGTAGAGGCGGGAGAGGCGGGAGAGACGGGAGAGACGGTAGAGGCGGGAGAGACGGTAGAGGCGGGAGAGACGGTAGAGGCGGGAGAGGCGGTAGAGGCGGGGAGACGGGAGAGACGGGAGAGACGGGAGAGGCGGGAGAGGCGGGAGAGGCGGGAGAGACGGGAGAGACGGGAGAGACGGGAGAGGCGGGAGAGACGGTAGAGGCGAAAGAGACGGGAGAGGCGGGAGAGACGGGAGAGACGGTAGAGGCGGGAGTGACGGGAGAGACGGTAGAGGCGGGAGAGACGGTAGAGGCGGGAGAGACGGTAGAGACGGTAGAGGCGGGAGAGACGGTAGAGGCGGGAGAGACGGTAGAGACGGTAGAGACGGTAGAGACGGTAGAGACGGTAGAGACGGTAGAGACGGGAGAGACGGGAGAGGCGGGAGAGGCGGGAGAGGCGGGAGAGGCGGTAGAGGCGGTAGAGGCGGGAGAGACGGGAGAGACGGTAGAGACGGGAGAGGCGGGAGAAGTGGGAGAGGGAGAGGCGGAAGAGGTGGGAGAGACGGGAGAAACGGGAGGGCAGGCGAACGAAGCGCGCCCTCGTTTTGCATAATTGCGCATGAACCGCGAGACGGGAGTCTAGGAAAAACAAAGAGACGGGGATCTCTTAGCGCAGGTCCGCGTACCCAAACCAACAACATCGCCCCGGCTCATATCTCCGCCTGCTTGTTTGCGGAGCCGTTACACAGTCACGGCCCAAGGCTTGCGTTGGGCCTCGTTGGAACAATACCTCAACTCGAAAGATTTCAATAGTAACCGCCTCTTTCGCTCTAACGGCAACTCTTCACGTTAGCAAGCGCTGCTAAATAGTTCAATATACTCTCGTAAGAGTGATCTGCAATACACCCCTTTTTTATACGAGAATTATAATGATAAATAAATAATCATAATTATTCAAACCATTATATACAACAGACCATCGTCGTTAATTTTTTTTTATCGTTCATTAATACATTGCTTCATTAAGGCAGCTAAATCAAAGATGTCCTCCAAGAAAGCTATATTTCCTAATGCAACTAAAAACTGAAGCACGCGATACTCGAACCCTGAACAGTTTTCGAAAGAGCAGGCCTAGACGTCAGCCGCACGCAAGTAGACTCAACTAATCACCTTTGCCAAGATTACTGGCAATGACGCAAGACAAATTTACCCCGGGAAAGCTTCTCACGTAGCCAATTATCACTGGGTAGAGCCTCAATATTTACGCAAAGAGATGCTCCCCATTTAATTATTCAACGCGAAAATTATTTCGCGCGAAGTGCGGCGCAGGTAGCGCTGGCAGTCTGAAACCGCACTCAAACAATGAATTCAGCCAACTTAAGAAAATAACTTTTCAACAGTTCTTCCCGACAAAGAAAAGTAAACAAACACACCACCAACCTTTAAAAAGGTTATTCATCAGGAGGTGAAAATGCAGAAGGTATTCAACTATCGATTTTATTCTCATGGCGGGCGTCCCTGTAAAATTATAAGGCTATCTATTACCTACAAATCTTATTTTACATTTTAAATAAAACTGAAAAAGTTTGTTATAATATTTAAATTCGTTAGGAAAACTTTCAAGTCCGTGAGAGCTTAGATCCGCCGCAATATAAAATACTCTGCGAAGCTCCGGCCGCTCTAGTGAGCCAACTGACTGCGCTAGACTCTTTATAAATATGCTTCTTAAAGCTAAAATAATACGCAAAAACATTTATGGAGAAACTTTTCACACTCGGCTCTTCAGTTTTGTGTTAATCGTTTTTTTTTTTATCTTGATGCCAGAGAATTAAAAATAAATTTTCTTAGTTTAATCGATTTAAATCTTAACACTCGGGGTAATTTATTTATATTAATGTGTAAACTAGCGTTTCTGGGTTTTTTTTGTAAGTTTATGGAGAATTTCGGCTAAAAAAATGCATAAATGGAAAGCATATTAATGGACAGCTCACCTGCCTCGCGTCCTCAACGTTTTCATTGCAAAAAAAGCATGCTGTGTCTTTGTTTTTATAGATATAGTATCAGCACCGCTGAAGTTAGGTTTTAATTCAATTCAGTCTAGAGTGTAGTATTGCTGTTTAAGTGATTAAATGAACAGCCTGAAATATATGATACTTTGAATAATTTATCGTATTACTTCGCCATCTTGAAATTGAAAATTTTAAAAACACAGCAGTACTCAGATCTTCAAAATCTACTATATGGTTTTTTTTTTACACTGTCATCACAATAAACATTGTGGAAATCGTGCGAAATTTTATTTTGCACTTAAATGCCTATCCCGTGGCCAGACTGAATTTGGTCGAAACCCGGCCATGAGCATAGTCGACAACCACTGTGCAAAAAAAAATTCAACTTTGGACAATTTTTTTCACAGGTTTGTGCCTTTTTTTTACGTCTTACGTTTCCTGGACTACGAAGGGGCCATATCCTTTCGATGTCGGCCCACGGACTGATCGAATGAAGAAGAGAGAGAGGAAAACAAAAACTAACGGGCGAGCTTCCAGAGTACAAGGGGCTGGGTGACGAGAGGAAGAGGACACAAAGGAAATTGATGGGTCCACAGGGAATGCGCTTCCCAAACAATTGGGGCCCCGGCCAAACACGGCGCCGGCAGACGAGGCGCGTGATTCGACCCTGACGAGTCGGCCAAGCCTGTGACGATCACCTGCTGGCTTGGCCAAATAAAAAAAAACTCAAAACAAACGCGGAAATGCAACTTATTCCGCCCATGTCGAAACTCAAGATAAAACACAAAATCAGCGTGACATTAAAACTATTGTATATACTACTGAAAGTTTCAAAAATAAGTTGAATTTCGATACAAGTTACTGCATCTTAATGGTTTGCCTCAATACGTGAGAGAGAAAAAGAAGTACCCAATAAATTAAGGGTCAACAGGAACAAAGAAACGCCATTATGTTAACTTTTTTTAGACCATGTCTATTTTTTTATGGTTTAATATTTGATATTTAGTATTTTTAACGTATTTGAAATATAAATAAATATTCGGCTTCTATTGGTCGCACGGAGCAACGTAAGCGGAAGAGCTCAGCACTGCTAATCCGTACGGGTCCGTAAACGTCTGCGTGCTATTGTATAGTATAATATTCCGTTGAGATCAGTCTCCGTTTCCGGTCCATTGTATAACGGACCTTACAGTCGCGTCACGTATAGCAGACCGCGAGGTCACTTGAAACTATTGCGAGGTTGAGGCAGGAAGACGTCCCCAAACGGCGGTGGTGACCGCGAGGAACTGATGTCATTGCGTCTGGGCCGGGATTGATGAACAACAAAGGTCTTGCGGCATGAGAGTTTACTGTCCAACCAAACTGCACGCAGGTGATATCGTTTGTTTTTTTGCGTCACGCGGTAACGCACACGGGTCAACCCGGACACACATAGTATGCAGATCTTCAGAAAAAACCACCCGATTCGAAAACTGCTCCCGATATCAGAGTTGGGTCTGTTTACGAAAAGGATTTAAAGGTACGCTGAGAACGGATGAATACTCCTCTTTTTCGTATTTGACATTTAAACTGTATTTTTAAGAGAGTGAAAATGGCTATAAAAAAAATTGGTTGTCTGTAAAGTCGGTTTACGGACGATAGTATAACGTGACAACGTCATAACAAAACATTGATGAAATTATTGCATACTTTTATGAATAAAATTGAATCATTTTTTATTGAATTATCACTATTTTGTATGGATACAAAGGAGTGAAATGAAATCTAATATTTAACTGATAAATTTGCTTTTATTTACACTCATTAATTCAAATATGTTTATTACTTTCACGAAGAGATTATTTTAACTATAACTTTTATACATGTTTGCTATTTAACTTCTTCCAACCTGTGTTATTCTGTTAAGGATAGGACGATGATAGGAAAAGTAGGAAACGAATGGGAGTGTTTCAAGTTTAATGTGCCTCGAAAAAGTCAAATCGATGGTTGTTCCAATCGAGTAGAAGAGAGAGAGAGATGCGGCGCAAGCGTACAATGGGCGTAACGGGACAAAGCGTAACGGGACAATGAGTCATCCTTTTTCGTGCGTGCAGCCGGCGTTCATCGATTTATTAGACGTTGTCACGTCAAAAAGAAACAACTCAAATTGTTTGCAGACTCTTATCAGGACAAAAAAGAAAAATAAGTATATATTTACTGATATAAATTACACTTGTAATCTTTAATATCGGTTTCTTTAATACAATGGAATTAAAGATGATCGAACCGTAAAAGGCACGGATGGGGATAATGGGTCTAAATGATGTTCAACGTCAATACCGTTGGGAGAGTTTACTAGCAACTCGTCTAAATAAAACCCCATGTGCGAGTGAGAATGACGTCGCTAGCACAGTGCAGACTGCACAGAACTAGTGACTCTCGTTTACTTGGCTCACGTGATGTTTGCCACGATTTTAATATTATCGTTCTCGAATCAAAAAGCTATTAAGCCATTTACGTTTGAAATTAAATTAAACAATATCAATGCTCTTTTATGTTTTAAACAATATTTGTAATTCAGCTGTCTGTCAAGACTTAACGCCGATCAAAACTTAGTAATTAAATTCGAGTAGCAAGAAAAGTAGACCAATCTTCAACATTACTCGCTGAACCAAAGCGAGCAACGAGACAGCGTAATAACATTGAGTGAGTTTATTCGCAACGAGTATATCGCCAAATAATGAAACTGGCACTTTTAACAGCTTGTTGCCCGCTGAATTCAAAATATATATGGTATCACATTCATGTTACTATGTTTGGTGAGGAAATAAAAAGCTTTCCGCAAATTTTTTGCCTCTGGTGCAGATCCACGTAGACGTTACCCACTGAGGTGGTGTTTGTTTTCGTTGCTATGGAGACGACGCAAGGTCCGATGGATCTAAGGCACGGCAGAGAAAGAACAGGATCTAGGTAACCATCGCACACGCTGCACGCTGCAGCACTCTCGCGGCGAAGTCTAGAAACATGTGCTTAATTCCCAGTTTTGTTGTCGATTTATCGCACCGACCCTCCCGGAACTATTTTACGTGACATTACCGTGGTATTATCGTACTGCTTGTACCATATTAGAGTTTTGTTATCTACGTGCCATAATGAAAATGCCATGGTACGATAATGAAACACATTATCTGATTAAAATATATTATGTACATTGAAACGTGTATTGTAAAGCATCTATAGATTCTCTTTTCAAACCGCATACAGTTGACCGTATGAAAATACTGAGGTCTTAAAATTGATGAAATGTGATGAAACGATTGGCCTTGCGTCGTGTATATCGTATCAGCGTACGTTAGTTGAAAAATGATGAATATAACGACCACTTTAATTTGATATACATGATATATTTATTAAAAAAAATTTAATATCGCTACTTTATCGCTGGAAAAAATGCTGAAACTGTCGGCCTCGTCAAAATATGACGCTATGCATATTATCTTTGCGCCACGGAACTCGGCGGCAATGCTAGGAGGAACAGGTCAGCAAAGAGAGCAATGAAAAATTGTACAGTGTAAAGGCACGAAAGCAGAATTCATACAGCGTTACAGAGTCAGTCAGTGAGTCAGTGATGACAGTGTTTATACATACTTATAATAATGTGATTAGGGCTCGTGGGTTCGAATCCCAGTGGAGCTGTTTGCCCCGCGCTCTGTGTGCTCTGTATGCTTGGCTACGGCGCGGGCTCGCGGCACACGGGCCAGCAGCCGTCCAACAAGAAATACAGTTAGTACTTCCAACCGGTAGCAGATCGAGTTTCTGCCCCCCCTCCCCGCTACTTCATCTCTCGCTCTCCTCTATCTCCCTCCGGTACTGGAGCAGGTAGTTAACACGAGAAGAGCCCGGATCCAGTGTCGGTATAATGGCCAGCGCGGCAGGTGCTGCGGCAACCTGGTTCCCCCACGCGAGCTCGACGTGCAAGGTACAATCCCTGTCAAGAGACGAACACTCGGGGGGTCCATGCGGACTGTACCCGAGATTAGGTGGCTTTCTTCGCATCCGTCGTACCGACTCGAGAAGCCTTCCTTTCACAGACGAGAGAGCCACACCCGAAGTTCCCCGAAGTTCATGCTCGCTATTTTTCCCCTTTCTATCTCATTGTATAAACCGGTGTGGCGTTAAATTTTGCGGTCGATTAGGATAGGTTAGCTACATTATAATAATACTTTAAAACATTGTGGATGGTTGGTTACATTAGGTAAGTATAGCTACATTAAAAATACTCTGAAATCATTTTGTGGTTGCTTAGCAAATAACTTTTTAATATGTAGCTATCCAGCGCTAGGAAACTATGTTCAAGAGCTTTGACACCTATATTAACTATGCTGGAATTTAATAGGCAAATAACTGAATTGCTTTTTTTCATTTGCAATGTTTTAGTTCTGTAACTAGCGTAGATTTTACTGGTATGTCCCCAAATATTACAAATTTGTTTTTGTCAACTACTCATCCAAAGTAAATGCGGCACATTTTTATTTCATGCAAAAATCGTCACTTGAATTTTTTATGAGTAGAAAGGCGTTTTAAGTAATCAACAAAATATAAAATAATGAGTTCAAAAAAGCATTATTATTTAATAACAAAAAGTTAGTGTAAAAATCTAAACAAATTAACTACAAAATAAATCCCGGACCTCAAGCAAAGCATTTCGTGAGCGAGTTACAAGCTTTGCAGGACCGCTTACGTGTTGCATTTCATCGCTCGGCCTGGCATGGAGACCTAGCCGTGGGGATGCGGCGAGGTGAAGCAGTGGTAACATACTGCACTCACAACCCAGTTGTAACAACTCTTCGCTTTTAGCCCGCTGTGTTCATCTGTGTTGTTACATCATTTTTCATGACTTAACTTCCTTCAAGGGTATTCTCGTGCTGTCTGACATTCAGAGGTTGAACATTTTATTTTGTCCGTGCTGACATCGTTGTGTCGTCCATAATACTTGGTTCCGTTTGTCCGACATCAGCTGGTTCAGTCTTGTTTTCTGTGAATATTTAACCTCATTTTTTATTTTATATTTTCGGAATTTTTCTATGACAAACAGCACAAAACTGCAATGGCGTATGTCAAAAAAACTGCAATGGCGTATGTCCAAACAAAACCTTAATTAAATCAAAAATTCCCCGTTGCGTGAATCTTTTAAAGAAGGAATCACGGTTTCCGCTCAACTCTTATAAGTTATCACACGCACGACGAGAAGACTGCGCGCCAGAAGCAGTCGTCGGGTAGGAAGGAGGCTGTGTACACTGTGTGAGGGCGAGCCCCATGACGGCGCCGGAGGGCAAGGGCGGCCAGGCAGGTGTCGTCGGGCGACTCGGAACCGGACCGCGGTCAGCCGGTCCCGGACTGACCCCTCGCGCGCCACGGCCGCCGCGTCTCCCCTGCGCACTCGCCGCAGCAGGATCACCGTCCTGAACTACAGCGATGTCCGCCGCGAAGTGTGCGGACAGTTTGGACTGGCAAACAAACCCATCTCCACCGACTGCGTGCCTCCGTCAAAGCAGCGAACGCATATCAAGCGATTTTCAAAGACCACAACATAATTAACGTATATTGACAGTATTATTGCTAAACACCAACAACTTCGGAGGAAAAAAACTATTTGTAGCAGTCAGTCCCTGTTAACTTTATGTAGTCCATTAAATCACTGTGCTTTCAACGAAGCCAAATTTTGAAAATTAATTTATAGAAAGTTTTTACGGTCTAAAAACTGTTGAAACCCCAAGTTGGCGTGTCTTAGTTCCACTCGCCCCCTTAATGGTGCATAGTTTACTTAAAAATCACTGAAAGGGAACAAATCCAAGTATGTTTTAATTTTATTTTCTCGTAAAAGATATTTATACCGAGCACCGCCGGTGTAGTTCGGAAAAAAATCAGTATAATGTGTAGGACTTAGAAAATAAAATGTCCCCAGAATAGACTAACGAAATGTTTCCCAGAATAATAAATTTATGTACACGTCAGCAATTTAGTTTTAAACCTTACTTCATAATTTTAATAGCCAGTTATCAAACTCTAGCTACCCAAGAGAAACTTATTTCATTCGACTCCTTTGGTTTCAAGTAATATTTAAAATAAAAATATCTCACAATTAAATAATATTTTAAATAAGGTTTTAACGTTAAGTGCGTGATTGTATTAATATTTTTAAAAAAATATTTCTGACTAGTTATTTTAATGCTTATGTCGGTTATGAGTTATTTGAGTCGTTGAGCAAATACACAGGCGGGTTACCCTGACATGCAGCGTGTTCAGGGACCATTTGTATATATTTCGCATTTGTTTTGTGCTTGGAGCGTGGACATATCACGGTGTTTTTTTTTTCTTTTTGTTTGTCGGTCGGATGCGGACGAAACTTTCTCCTAGCTTGTGTGTCCAACAAAAGGACAGTAAAAATTAAGATTGCCGCCACTAGACACAAGTTGGTGCTGGACGCTGCTAGAATATTCGCCAATTTTTGGGTGAATTCTTTTAACTTCCGTAGTCACGGAACAGAGGGCCAAATGCGAACGGGAAACCTTCTTTTCACAGACGAGAGAGCCAAACGCCCGATCGTGCATCTTCGGGTTTTAATTTTTTTGTTCATTGTAACTCATGATAACTAATGGTCAATTAGGTTAGGTTAGCTACATTATAAATACTTTAAAACATTGTGGACGGGGTTGATTTGGTTAGGATAGCTACATTACAGATACTGTGAAATCATGTAAACTGTTTCCTAGCCCTGGATAGCTACATATTAAAAAGTTATTTGCTAAGCAACCAAAAGATGATTTTACAATAATTTTAATGTAGCTATACTTACCTAATATAACCAACCATCCACATAGTTTTAAAGTATTTATAATGTAGCTAACCCAGTGGCGTAGCCAGGATTTGTGTGGGGTGTTAAGAAGCATGCGGCCCCCCCCCCCCCGTATTAAACCGGGGGGTGGGGGGGTCCTCCCCCGGGAAAATTTGGATTTTAAGGTGTAAAATAGTGCTATTTTAGCAGTTTTCGGTACTTAAATTTAAATATTGTAATGGTAAAATTTTATTAATTTTAATTTTAAAATTTTTTTGAGTGATGAATAAGAAATTAATTAAAGATTTGGTGCTAAGGGGGGGGGATGAACCCCTAACCCCCCCCCCCCCCCCCTTGGCTACGCCTCTGAGCTAACCTATCCTAGTCGATCGAAAAAATTTAATACCACACCGGTTTGTACAATGAGATAGAACGGGGGGGTAAAAAGCGAGCATGATATTCGGGGAACTTCGGGTGTTGCTTTCTCGTCTGTGAGATGAAGGCTTCCCGAATGCGAACACGAGTCCGCTCTCGGCCGCGGTGGCGGCGCCAGGCGGCGGCGGTGCGAACCACGCGCCGGGCGCCAGAGCAGGGACATTCATCCCGGGGATAATGAACGCCGTCCAAGACGTGAAGAGGCTTCCCGGGACCCGTTCAGGGGGGAGGGCAGGCCGGCGCGCGGCGATACATTACACGGCCCCACGCCTTCGTTAAAACCAATTACGCCTTAATTAACTCCGCTAGGGAAGGGACCTGAATTACTGCCGGGCTCCAGTGCTCGCTTGCGGAGGTGTACTCTTCGGCCGACAAAAAAAAAACATACGCCCCGTGGTTTTTAAACTGTTCCGCGCAGAACATCTCCATTCAAACCAAAAATAAGTAAATTTTATATGCATCTTAAATCCTTTTCACAGTTGAATTCATCTTGAACAATGATAACAAAAACTAGCCCAAGTTGGTACCTTCTGCATAACAGCTATGAAACTTCAAGCATTTTAAAAATTGATATTTGTAAATTAAAGGGCAACATTTTACCTTTATTCAAGAGTGGTGTCACAATTCATAAAACCGTAGGGCAAATATGGAAAATTTATAGCTGATTTTAATTCAACGGAATTTCGAGGGATTAATTTTTACAATATATTTCATTATAAGCCTCTTTTTTTACCGAACAGATTGAAATTTTTATTTCATAATGGTTACCAAATGTTATATGTTCGTAGTGTAAACGTTTCCATCCGTTTTTAATCTAGACGTTGTATCCAATAAGCTTAAATAAATACCAACAACGTTTGTGAAATTATTGTATCTCAAAGCATATTTATGTTCCACGGGAATATTTACGCACCAACCTAAAACTCTGTGTAAGTGTTCATATGCGTTGTGAAGTTCCAACAAGCAATAAAGAAGGGTCTCACACTCACACTCACACTCACACTCACACAACCCCGCGCGCACGCGTGAAAACTTTATGAAGGTAGGATCAAGATTGTAAGAGTTCCGCCAGGCAAGCAGAGAATTATAGGAGGAACCAATAAATAAGTTCTCTGCGAATATACGAGCGAACAGAAAGGGAAGATAAAATATAGAGAGGGAGCACAAGTAGAATCACTTGTATCGTCGAACAAAAATAGAATGTTTATTTACGCCTAACTGCAGAAGCAATTTATTTTTCTAACTTTTAAAAAAATTTCAACATAAACAAATTCTTGGCCTCTGCGTTGAGGCCACGAAAGTAAAACTGATGATCTGCCCGACGTTTCGTCACGCCATGCTACAGCCATCTTCACGTGCGACCAACAGCTGTTGGTTACGAAAAAATAAGTGTTCACATAATTTTGATAAAACAATTTTAAATAACACCTTCAAAGCAAAATATTCACAGCATACCTAATCAAGCAAATCTTTTAACTGTTTTGCTGAAAATACTTTAAATAAAAATAAGTCAACTTCCATTTTTCCAGATATATTTCAGATTTAATTAAGTTTACATACCAAAAATTGTATTAAATCAAAATTCCTCTTTGCATGAATCATTAAAAGAACGAACCTTGAAATAGTAGTTAGTCAGGCCAGATAATTAGTACTTACTGATATATTTTTTTTTGCTATGATTTATTAAAACTTGATCTCATTCTTGTTCCAGAATGAAAGTTGGTAAACCATATCACAAAACCTGCAAGATTAAAAAAAATTTCAACAAATTAAAAGTGATGTTTTCCAGTGTTTTTTTTTTTTAATTTTTGGAATTTTTATTTTTCCCTAAAGGTTTCTGTGAAACACATCATCTCGCAGCTATTTCCAAGAGTTTTAAATTAGCTTTATATGAGTTTTCTAAATACAATGGTTAAAAAAAACTCAAGCCATTGTAATGAACATATGTTTACCAAAAATTTTCAATATTTTTTTATTTAAATAATATATTCAATTCGAACTAATCACTGAAAAGTTTTAAATAATATTTTTAATGTACTTCCCAACAAAAATCATGGAAATTTGAGACATCAATGTCGGATCACTGGTTTTTTTTTGTTTTTTTTGAAACGGAATGACACAATATCGCCTCACTAACACAATTATACCACTAATTTGACAGATCCCTTAAGAGAAAGACATAGTAACCGAAAGACGCCATATTGGTTTCAACAACCTTTGTTAAAGATCAAATCACATCATAATATATTTTAAAAGACCTTAACATAGTCTGTTAAAGCATTTTTACATATGAATTCATTGCCAAAAAATAAACTACAATTTAAATATCAGTGACTTTGCAGCCAGTTATTAACTTCATGCGTGCCATTAAATAACACAATGCGCTTTAACGAAGCCAAATTTTAAAAATCAATTTATATAAAATTACTATGGCCAAAAGACTTATGAAAACCAAAATGACGACTTTCGGTTCCTTTATGTCTGTTTGTAAAGTAATGACATTTATCTACAGTGTAGGAGTTATGGATACTTAAAACTATAATTTACTGTTGAATTTCTTGTAACTATTACTAACCACGTGACACTAAGCGACCAACTTTTAAACAGTGGATTTTATTGGTAAACTAAAGTGAAATATATACTACAGCACATCAGTCCCAATTCACAGGTGAAAACATACACTTGCGAGGTGAAACGAAGAAGGATTGTATTGCCAATCAACGCAAACGTTTTGAATGTACTTAAAAATTTAAAAAAAAAAATGTGTCACTTAACATCCAAGTAGTTATTTCATGCCCATAGCTCATTTAAGTATTCAGTTCCTAAAAAATTAATTTTACTGTTGTAATGTATCTTGACTCATCATAAAAGGCTAGTGTCACAAGAACAGTCTAAATATCATTGTTTCTAAAATACGAAGGCACAGAATTTCTGTTCAATGTCTAGTGATGATTGAAACATAGAAAAAAGGTGCGTGTACTTCTGTACGCTCGTTATCTGTTTTTATGTACACGCGTTAGAAGTTATACTTCGCGTAAAAACTAACTTTAATTATGCATGAAAATAATTAATATAATTAAAATAATTAAGGGCCTGGAGTGATATTATAAATACAGTTGGTAAAGTATAAACTCCATCCAATTAAAAGAATAATAATAATAAATACTCAGAATCCAATAGTAAAAAAAAACACGTGCATTAAATTATTTAATTTAGTAAAATAAAATAAATACATTTTAACTAAAAATTAAAAATAAATAAATGTGCTAAATATTTATTTTAATTATTTATTAAATAATGTAATGACTTATAATTCAAATACGTTACACATACGGGAACATAACCTCACTTGTATAAATACACTTTAAAATACACTTTAAAAAGTTTATAAACACAATTTCTACTAACAATATTCACAATAAATGTTTTAATTACACGGTCCAGTATTCACTATCAATCACCGGGAACATAACCTCACTTGTATAAACACACTTTAAAAAACACACTTTAAAATACACTTTTAAAAGTTTATAAACACAATTTATATTAACAATATACACAATAAATGTTTTAAATTACACGGTCCAGTATTCACTATCAATTTAAAAGCAAATACGTAATTTTTATTTGCGTGTAGCCTTTTATTTCATTGTCAATTTTTTTTTTTTTTTTTTGCATTCTGCGCGCGCATCGTAAAAATATTAATTTTCTTTCAACACTTTCTCATAACGCGCCTAGAGACGTATAACTTCAAAATATATGCGCACTTTGTGTTAAATTGCATATTTCCATGCCGGCGTCGTTGGCAGTCGGGAGCAGGTCCCTGTGTGAGGAACGCCGAGTACGAGAAAGGGGGGGGGGGGGGAGGAATGTACTTCCTCGCCTGCACTGCGGAGTCGTAAAACGGAATGAACGTTCCGTCAGCGAGCTCCGCCCCTTCAGTCACAGCAGTCAGTCACCGCGGCCCTCGCGCACCTATCGGGAAGCCTTCATTTCACAAGCGAGAGAGCCACACCCGAAGTTCCCCGAAGTTCTTGCTCACTTTTGTTTTTTTTTCGTTCCATCTCATTGTATTAACAGGTGTGGCATTAAATTTTGCGGTCGATTGGGATGGGTTAGCTACATTATAAATACTTTAAAACATTATGGATGGTTGGTTATATTAGGTAAGTATAGCTACGTTAAAAATACTGTAAAATCATTTTATGGTTGCTTAGCAAATAACTTTTTAATATGTAGCTATCCAGGGCTAGGAAAACGTTTACATGATTTCACAGTATCTTTAATGTAGCTATCCTAACCAAATCAACCGTCCACAATGTTTTAAAGTATTTATAATGTAGCTAACCTAACCTTTTACATTGAACCAAAAAAAAAAACAACCGAAGATGCACGATCGGGAGTTTGGCTCTCTCGTCTGTGAAAAGAAGGCTACCTGTTCTGGGGAGCTGCTGTTCGCTTCAGACCCGGGGGCTCTGCGGTTGTATTCCGTCGCCCTCCCTGGGGTCAACAACCTCCCGACCAAAACACAAGGTCGGACAGACGATGGACACCTCAACCTCGCCACTTCAACCATGTCGGGAGCCACCGAATCACTGGAACTATACCTGTCTTCATCGCGTGCTGCCTCCCAGCTTGCTTGTGTGTGTGTGTGTGCGTGTTTTTTTTTATCGCGGTTTCTGCCTTCTACCAGCAACTTTAGCCATAAACGAAATACGGTATTTTTTTTATTTCAGACACTGTTGATAAAGAATACCTTCCGTGTACATCGGGTGCAATATACAATTCTCACAATGATTTAAAACATTTGAGGATAGTCCCAGCTGTAAAACGTTACGTGAAAACATAAAACTGTCTAACGTGTCAATAATGTTAAAAACAGTAGCTATTCTCGAATATACAGATCACCTAATAATTTTATACTTACAAAAAAGGGTAACTTATACTTACATTAAACACATATAATCATCAAGACAAAATGTAAGATTTAAGTATAAGTCTCATTTAAACGTTATCTTACATTTTTAAAAAAACTAATTAAAATTTAACCTTTTCGGGAAGTTTTGTACTACACACGCACCTCTTTAACTACGATTCGTCTGTTTTAAAAACATCGCATGTGTTGAATTCAATGTGGTTTTTATTTTATTTTTGTTATTGGTCACAGCTTTTGTTTTCTTGTTTTCGATATATTCGTAATTGTTCCACAATATCAAAGATTCTTATTAGCTGGAGTAATAGAAACAATTTTCTTGGTCTCCCGGCAGCAAATCCAAACGGGACAAAAAAAATTGGGTGCGTTCCAACACAAGATCCAAGGTTTTTCCACCAGTCGAAAAAAAAAATTTCCACGAGTACATACGAAGTGGAAGTAAGGAACGCGAACCGAAATCAGGTTGCCAGCAGAAAGTGCTTTCGTAAGTTGTTTATAGTTTCAGCCCCAAGCCCGTGCGCCAGTGGCCTAGGCCCAAAGAGGAGTCGACGTCTTCTAAGGCAAGCCTGCGTCTAAAAACACAGCACGTGCCTTCAAATAACTATCACGAATGTTACTACTAACGTGATTCAATGAAATTAGTTAAGGATGTATCAGTGTCTCAACAGCTGCGCCAAAATTTAACTTCAAACCTTTTATGAACTAACTTTCATTGTGAAAGCGTGGAGTGTTACCCTATTCGGCAGTTTCTTAATGGCTAGTGCCAGGGGGGGGGGGGGGGGGGGGGAATCTGAAGTAGTTTTGAAGCTAAAAAAAAAAAAAAGCAAATGGTGTCGTCTCTGTGCGAGTAACCTCGCTCGCACAGAACCAGTTTTTTTTACGCTTGTTTCGTCTAAATTATCAATTATCTTTAAACATTACACCTAGCACTTATTTTTACGTCTGTTAGTACTTCGGTAAACACCGACAAAATATTCCAAACATGTCAGAGCTTATAAAAAATTTAATATCTATTTTTGTTTGCGAGTGTCAAAATGAATAGGTATTTTTTTTTTTTTTTAAGAAAAACAATTCCGACGGCATCTGTATAAAGAATTTGTCTTTCAATAAGCAACATCCCGAGACTCAGTACTATAATATATCGCTACAAAAACAACGTTCCCTCGGAAGGGACAGGTCAGCCTAATAAAGAGTGTATCCAGCTCCAAACAGAAGGTGGCATCTTTCGGAATTCAAACTCTTTCACGGGGGCATAAGATCAAAAGGGCCATACAATAGTAAACAAGAACAATATTTATTAAAAACAATTTTTTAGCAATATGAGTGAGTATTAGTTACAAATTTTCTCTAACAATGCCTTGCTCCTTGTTTTATTTATTTTTTCAACTTCGGACAGGCTTCAGCTCTTCACCAAACCCTCCCCCTCCACAAGAAGATACGCCCATTAGGCCATGTACAGGTTTATCAGCTCTCGCAACAACTGCAACGACTTATGATTACAAAGCTACAAACCCTACAGAGAGGTCAATTCGATGTTCGCGTGCGCTCGTCCAAGGCGCGAGTCTGAAGCCGTTGGAGCGCACGCGAGGCGTGTCGCGGCGACACGAGTCAAACAGCACGCGAGGCGTGTCGCGGCGACACGAGTCCAACTGCCCGCGAGGCGTGTCGCGGCGACCTGCCGGCGACACGAGACAAACAGCACGCGAGGCGTGTCGCGGCGACACGAGTCCAACTGCTCGCGAGGCGTGTCGCGGCGACACGAGTCCAACTGCCCGCGAGGCGTGTCGCGGCGACACGAGTCCAACTGCCCGCGAGGCGTGTCGCGGCGACACGAGTCCAACTGCCCGCGAGGCGTGTCGCGGCGACACGAGTACAACTGCCCGCGAGGCGTGTCGCGGCGACACGAGTACAACTGCCCGCGAGGTGTGTCGCGGCGACACGAGTCCAACTGCACGCAAGGACATTTTCACCGAGCTCAGCGCCGACCCAGATTGAAACTGTGCCGTAGTGACTCTTTCTGTAAAGTTTTACTTCTAACATGCAAGCAGCCACGCAGCTGTATGTTTTTGACGTGATAACGTCATATAAATCGATGAACGCCGGCTGCACACATGAAAATTTGTCAAGTTCCGCCTGAGCCGAGCGTGCAAGAACCGGCCAACCGCAGTGCGAGAAAATCTTCTATAATATCAAGCTAAGGCGGGCTTTTTAACTAATTGTTCGTGATTATATTTTAAAAAATTATTGAAATTAAATTTGCAAAAACTGTAAATAATATTAGAAAATTTAAAAAAAGTATGCAATTTTTCTTTAATGTTTTCTTATGACGTTATCACGTAAAATTATCGTCCGTAAACCGACTTTACAGACAAAACCACCACCACCACCCCCCCCCCCCTTAATTTTCATTTAGCTTAAGGGGCCCGCCTCGTCAGGGGTGTATGTGTGTTAGTGAGGCGGGATGATAAGTGCGACGCTCGATGGTATTTATAGCCCGGTATCGCCTCTAAGCGCAAGGCTCTGAATTGACGCGTAGTCTTCTCGTCGTCACAGGATAACTGTGAAATTTGAGCGGTGACCGTAACATTATATGGCCGATAAATGAAGATAAAGGTGTAATGCAAGTCCCTTAAGTGCTTTCAAGAATCTGCACTGGTTTTTTTATGCCTAAAAATTACTCTGAAAACATGCGCTTTAGCCATTTTAACTCATCTAGAAATACCGTTTAAAACCATGATCCAAAATTAAAAGTACTTTTCGGCCCTCAGCGAACTCTTAAATGCTTTTCGTAAGCAAACCCCACTCGGATATCTTGAGTAGTTATGAAATCGCGTTGTTTTTCCTGAAGCTCTGCGCACCGTGTGTGTCCCGGGTAGGCGGAGCCCTTAAGGCTCCAACTTGCACGCCATGTTGATTATCTTTAATATTTATTACTTTTATTTAAGAGCTATTTTTAAAAATTTAACTTGATACTTCATTTGCATTTGTTTTGTTTTTTTTTTGTTTGTTTTTTTTTTTCACTTTTAACATTTGTGTTACGTCTCCGCCATTTTAGAGGCCGCCTGAATTATATTTAATTTTCTATTTTAATTTTTAATTTTTTTAAATTATTCATTTGTTAATTATTCAGTATAATTTTATTACGTTTGTTAATTTTTTTAATTTAGGTTCAGAAGAAATGGTAGTTACTGGCCGTTTACTGCAGGCCGAAGGCCATAATTTGCATGAAAATTAATATTTCTGATTTATGGTGTTATTATTTATTTCAGTGTACGAGGTTATGCTGTTATTATTTCGTGTATTTCAGTCTAAATATAATGTATAAACTACATAACACTGAATATATGGCCAGAACCTAAAGTATGGGCGTGTGGTCGTGACGTCAGGCATTACAGCTGAGTAGTTCCGCGCGGGGAACGAGACGGCGTACGTCGGTGCTCCCACCCCTAATTGCAACCCCGCGATATTTTATGTTTAAGCAAATATGGTTTAACAGCGTTGAAAGTAACACTGGGTGCGTATAATCTACGCGAGAGTGTGTGTGTGCAACGGGAAACAAGGAAGCAACTATCCTCGTGACTGCCTCTCATATACGGTTCGTCGACTCGCCGTTGTGCGTTTTGAGTATTAAGGTGTGACGTTATCAGAACAGACACCTGTGGCATTGTATGACTAAAGTAGTCGTAATCAGGTTTGTATGCCCTGCAGAAACAAGTAAGTAGCCACTTATAACTATATTTGGGTGACGGGAGATTTTGCATGGTGCGAAGATGTGTGAAACGATTATGTTAAGTCACGAAGTATTTTGCTTGGATTAATATTTAAAATACGTTCGCAGAGTATAACTTGTATTTCACGCAAGGTTAGTACAAATTAACATGACTGACCATATTAAATTTTTAGGGCTACAGATAAAAATTTAAATTGGCATATACATATAAATGCCATATACAAAAAATTGTGTTCAATGTGCTATGTTATACATACTATCAAAAAAATCTGCTCTTTAGAAGTTGTAATGGCATTATACTTTGCAAATGTACAGTTTATATTAACATATGGAATTTTTTTTGGGGAAACGCATCACTGTTCAAAAAAGTGTTTAAAATTCAAAAAAAGATTGTCAGAATAATAAATGGTAAGACACAAAGGACTCACTGCAAACCATTGTTTAAACAATTAAATATTATGACTTTTCCTTGCCTGTACATTTTTCATACTATACTTTACACAATGCGTAACTCCACAGTAATATCAAATAGTAATATACACAGTTATCAAACTATAAATAGATGTGATTTACATTTAATCACACATAGAACAAAACTATTTTCACAAGGACCCTACTACAGTAGTATCAAACTAATTAATAAATTACCAACTGAAATTAAGGAAATTGTCCATTTAAATAGGTTTAAACAAGAACTAATGAAATATTTGGTAAAAAAAATCCTTTTATTCAGTTGAAGAATACCTTAGGGTATAAGCATATTAATATGTTGGTTTTTTTGTATTTCAGCAAGTATGGTGGTTAGGATGTATCAGCAACCTAAATAATATTGCCAAGACAAAGATTGTAGTATCCAGGAGTGTGGTTATGTTTTGTATTTAAGATTTGTGTTTGTCTATATGTTTTAATTTTTTGTTTGTATTTTGTATATTGACAACTCCCTTCTAGTATGTACTGGAGAAAACAGGAGGCAACCAAATAAATAAATAAATACTATATAATAAAAACTAGCGACGTATAATTACACCGTTTAAAGACCCAGTGTATAGTTGCAGACGTCTAACCCGCGTTTGACTATCAACTTGAGTATGCGGCGAAGACTGCCCGGGCTACGAACTTTTCTTAACAGCCAATTTAATGTTATTATTTTATTGTAATGTTTTTGACATTGCAGCATTTTGAGATTGTATATCAGATTTAGTCATTATTTATAACTATAAATGTGTCAGCCTCTTTTAGTATAAAGCAAGCACAAATATGTGTTTTGTGAAAATTTTTAAAATAGTTTTAAGCGAGTGTATTTTTGGGCTACTATTTGGTAAAGGATAGAAACGAGAAATACGTACGTAAAATCATGCATGCAGCTTTTTGGGATAAATTATTTGTACATATGTAGTTTTTAATGTTTTTTTTAACGTATTTTTAGTTTAAGTTAACGGTCACGCGAAAGTCAGTATGATTATAATTCGCAGTTTTGCAATTATTGTGTTGGTTTTTTTAATGCGTAAATAAATGGACATATATTTTATTTTTGTATTTTAACTAATTAATGCTGTTACCACAGGACACTGTCCTGCTTTGGTTTTACAGTGCTGTTTAAATCATTAATATTATGCATTTACCTGTCCCCTTTCGTATGGGTTGCGTTTTACATGACAGTATGGCTTTTGACGCAATGTTTCCGTTAATGTGTGCATTTTGGAAGTGACCCGAGGCCTTGGGCGGGAACTGTCACCTTTAGTAGGCCCAGTAGCCAAGGCTAGGGACGACAACACTACTATTTTCAAAAGATATTCAGTCAGTGTATTATAACGGATTTGAAAAGTTTTCGCAAGGGATAATCACGAAGACTTGAAGGGCATTTTTAAAACCTTGAAATTACACTAGTTGAATATCCGTTGAAAACATTTGTGGCAGAATAACAAATGCCGGGGAGATAACGAGTTAGAATTGTGGAAATAGTCCTTAATTAAAAGTAACGGCGAAACAACGAAGAATTCAAGATGGCGTGCGACACCGACCCATTCAGTCGGTCGACAGACGTCTCTTGCTGAGAAGCCTAAGATGTACATCAAGTTCTGTCCCTGCCCGAACACGCTCGAATATTCACCTTCGGCGAACCTCGGGATGTTTTATTTTTGCGCAGGAAAAATTAATTCAAATATTAAAAATGGTCGGTTAGGTTAGCTACTTTAAAACACTTTAAAACACTATGGACAGTTAGGTTAGTATAACTACATTAAAATAAACAGAGAAATATAAATATATACATATATAAACCCGAGGTTGGCCGAAGGTGAATATTCGGGCGTGTTCGGGAAGGGACAGAACTTGATGTACATCTTAGGCTTCCCGTCTCTTGCTACTGAACTCGCGGCCAGAGATTAGGAAAGGAGACAGGTGGACATAGGCGTGCGCAGGACTTCAGTAGTGGTGGTGCCAGATTACACAACAGCCCTATCATTCACAGACCCCGAGCCTAAAGCGGGGTCCGGGGGTCCTACCCCGGAAAAATTTGGATTTGAAAGCGCAAAATGGTGCTATTTAAGGTGTTTCCGAACAAAAACATTAAATACACAGATGTAAAAATTTTAACATTTTTTATGACAAATTATGGCTTTGAATGTTATAATCGCCAGGAAAACTACTAAACAATTTACAGTTTTAAGCTTTGTTGAGCCATAAAGTAAATTGCACAAATTGTTTGCACGGAATTCATGCTGGTGGCTTTGAAAAACCGTACTTACATGTTTCCTGAAGACACCAAATAAATACTAGAAAAAACATTCTCAAATGTTAAGTTTTAAAATCAACAAATCGAGGGAGTTTTTGTAACATACCTCGTTTTTTTTCCTAACCTAACTAATTACTACGTGTATTTGGGAGGGGTCTGGGTAGGGAAGACTAAGTGCGTCTCAGGCCGAAGCCTATACGCTCTAAGCATGCAGGTTATGAACCATGCAGGAAAGGAAGCATGCATCATGTGCTAGGAGGGGATTGGCCAGCCATGGCAACGTTTTAGCCATGACTAACTCCCCTCACTGACTATTCTAAGTTAAAACAAGATAATTTGGGCCCAGGTAAAACCTGCATAGACACAGGGAAAACCCTAGGCACTGAAATGAGGGATGCAAAATTTCATGCATTAATTACAAGCAGGTTGGTTACAGGAAACAGAAGGATGGTTCTGGAAGAAGAGTTGGACAGAGTAGAAAGACTACTATGCAAATGGGCGGGATCTTGGACATTTTGTCCGCTTTTTGTTTGGTGGCACTGGTTGTTTCGGGGGCGACTTTAGTCGTTTCTCACCTGGCTGCCAGCCAGCCTAGACTAAGTTAAGAAGGGGAAAAATTCGTGTGCGCTGTTGAATTTAAGCAAATGTAAAGAAAGTAACATACCTAAAATATGTAACATTTCAAAATAATAAAAATACACAAATAAGAGTGGGCAAAAGTTTTAACTTTTGGAATACAACAATAATGTTTTGTCGGCGACTGCATATACGTCGAGTAAGCATATCCTTTTAACTAACTAAACTCTCTCTCCTTTTTTTAAATAAACCCTGGCGGACGGCGGCTATTATTCCGTGCGCCTGCCGAGTGGAGTGAACAGTGGACACCGAGCGCGCATTCTATGTAATTCGAGGAGAACTAGGAGAAGTATTTACATTTCAGAAGTTTCGTAGCCGCGGCCCGCGTGTACAACACAAGTAATTGCACCTGGCTTGTTTCCGTGTGTATAGTTGGTTCGATTGATAATTTACATACTTATAGTGTTATGAGCACATATCTGTAACTCGACACGATTGTAAAACATATTTTTTTTGGAAATAATACTGTTTTTTGTAAGTATGTATTATTTCTACTTGTAAAAAACTAAATAACGTTAACCCTAATGGTGGTGCCAAGGCACCTGTGGCACCTACCGTGCGCACGCCTATGCAGGTGGAGCATTAGCTGTCAGACATTAAGCCTTTTTTTTCTGATTTTTACATAATACGGCGGACGTTTGTTTATGTTTGTATTAGCTGTTATAGTCTGCTTTTACTAACGACTGTAGTTAAGATGTTCGGGAGAAAATTACATCAAAATATTACTGGTTAATATATATCTGTGTTAATATTTTAAAAGTCCACAACGAATCTTCATAATACAAAATTAATGATATGAGTTGATAATTTTTTTCCAATTTAACCTCCAATACAGGTAAAGCTGATACACTGGTAAACAAACAGACGCCATATTGGTGCGTGTGGCACGCTGAAATCCCCTCCCCTCGTCTAGTATCGGACATGATGCTCCATCTGTTGTGTTATCCCCAATCTCTGCTCGCGGCAAGCTTCAAAGCCGCCGCGAAAGCGATCGGCGCACCTCCCGTGGATAGCAAACATGGCAGCACTCGGTTCCGTGGTAAACGGGAAGCTTTCTTTTCACAGACGAGAGAGCCAAACATCCGATCGTGCATCTACGGTTTTTTTTTTTGTTCATTGTAAATAATATTAAAAAATGTCCGTGAATGTTTATTTTGGACAAATTATGATAACTAATGGTCAATTTAGGTTAGGTTAGCTACATTATAAATACTTTAAAACATTGAGGTTAGCTACATTATAAATACTTTAAAACATTGTGGAAGTTTGATTTGGTTATGATAGCTACATTAAAGATACTGTGAAATCATGTAAACGGTTTCCTAGCGCTCGATAGCTGCATATTAAAAAGGTTATTTGCTAAGCAACCATAAAATACTTACCTAATATAACCAACCATCCACAATGTTTTAAAGTATTTATAATGTAGCTAACCTACTGAATAATTCTTTAAATTAATTCTTGCTAATTTTAAGAATGACATCTTATAAGTTAAACCCGCGCATTTGGAGATTAAATGCCCGCGAATTTTTTTTTTTCCACCCAAATAAACACACCTGTTGTGGTACGGAAAAAAAAAGCGAGCATGAACTTCGGGGAACTTCGGGTTTTGGCTCTCTCGTCTGTGAAAAGAAGGCTTCCCGTGGTAAACAGAGATCAGGATGGCCGACCCGGGCCGTGGAGACAGGACAAGGGGGGGGGGGGGGCGGATGTGAAGGGTCTCAAAAGGGCGCCGACCACTCTGCGGCCGACTCTTGTTGCTCGACGGCCGGGCGCGCGGCACACGTCAGAGGGCTCTCGTCACCTCGCGGCGAGCGTGGGGAGCGTGGAGCGTGGAGCGTGGAGCGTGCGGAGAGCGTGGGAGGCGGGGGCGAGAGGCCCTCCTACGCCCTCGTCGGGGCAGCGAGTGGAACGCGGGCGGACTGGCGCGCGGGACGTCCGATAAATCGATACGCGCGGGGTCGGCGCGGCGGGAAGAGGCCCTCTGGTTTACGGACCGCGGGTTTTCGGGGCCTGTCGGTAAAAAAAAAATACATTAATATACATTAAATTCATCTATCGTAAAACATGCATTTAATTTAAATAATATGCAGATTGCTTTTATCGACAGAGTCTAACACCGAGTCATAAAAGTCACCCGAAATTCCAAAATGTCACGTAACTTACAAAAATATCGCGAAATTTCTTTTAAAAAAAAAAAAAAAAAAAAAAGGGAGCGTGATAATAGAACTTTTCGTTTCATTTGATGTAATTGAAAAAAAAAAGAGTTTAAATATTGCATTGTTTAAAAACTTTAATGTGATGTTCCAATAAAGTACAAATAAATTTTTCAAACCATACTTCGCAAAAAAAATATATATATAGGCTTGCTAAAGAGTAAATATGAAACCAGAAGCAAACATTTGCTTCGGTTTGTTTGCTGTTCCAAAAATGCAATGAATATCAGGAAAATGTCACTTATTAACACGCTTATATTAGCTCCATTTATAACTAACAAACTATGTAAACAAATCTTGGAAATAGATTTTTACCAACTCCTAATTCTAACGATCTGAAACTTTGCAAGTATACGTAATCCGGAATGACAATACAATAATTTGGTACCACCGAACTGATCTGATGATGGATAAAGGAGGTATTAGTGTGTAACTGATAAAAGCGTGTTTTCTTTTTAATATTTTAAATTATAATAATTTATATTTAACCAATGCAGTAAACAACGGACTATCGCGTCTGCTGCTTCCACAATGCACGGAAACACAACAAACGGAAACTAACGAGAATGCATTTCAAAGTAACAAAATATTAATTTAAGAAAAATATATATATTATGTTTCGAGATCATAGCACGGACAGAATTTGCATATATGATGAAAATAAAGCACAAATTTAAGCACAAATTTAAAGCACAAGTTTACAATAGAACACTAGATGTTCTTGTACTTAAAACAATTTTTAACGTATTTGAAATACCTATAAATAAATACTCGGCTTCTATTGGTAGCTCGGGGCAACGCACAGGAAGAGCTCAGCACTGCTAATCCGTAAGGGTCCGTCAACGTCTGCGTGCTATTGTATAGTATAATATTCCGTTGAGATCAGTCTCCGTTTCCGGTCCATTGTATAACGGACCTTATAGTCGCGTCACGTATAGCAGACCGCGAGGTCACTTGAAACTATTGCGAGGTTTGGGCAGGAAGACGTCCCCAAATGGCGGTGGTGACCGCCAGGAACTAATGTCATTGCGTCTGGACCGGGACTGATGACTTGCGGCATGAGAGTTTCAAACTGCACGTAGGCGATATCGTTTGTTTTTTGCGTCACGCGGTGACACACACGTGGCAACCCGGACACACACAGTATGTCCAGATCTTCAGAAGAAACCACCCGATTCGAAAACAGCTCCAGATATCAGAGTTGGGTTTGTTTACGAGAAGAATATAAAGGTACGCTGAGAACGGATGAATACTCCTCTTTTTCGTATTTGACATTTAAGCTGTATTTTTAATAAGAGAGTGAAAATTGCTTGAAAAAAAAAGTATGTTTATGGATGAAACACCTAGTACAGGTTCTTGGAAGCACTCAAGAGACTTTCATTACACCTTTATCTTCATTTATCCGCCAAATTTTGTTACAATGAACGCTCAAATCTCAAAGTTGCCCTGTGCACACTAGTTCAGAGCCTTGCGCTCAGAGACGATACCGCGCTAGAAGCACCAGAGCGCCCGCCTCACCGACACAGATACAGCCCTGACAAGGCGGACCCCCGTAAGGCGACGGTGCCTCCACCTGGATACCGACTCAATGGTGCAGGGTGTACGGACACTCAGTCTAAGTGCCCTAAACTGCACGTATGTCACGGCCAAAAATTTATTTTTGATGTGATAACGTCTTATAAATCGATGAACGACGGCTGCACGCACGAGAAAAAAAAATGTCACGTTCCGCCTGAGCCGAGCGTGCAAGAACCGGCCAACCACCGTGCGAGAAAATCTTCTATATTATTAAAAAACAGGTTAAGGCGGGCTTTTTAACTAATTGTTCGTGATTATATTTAAACAAATTATTTAAATTAAATTTGCAAAAATTGTAAATAATAATTGAAAATTAATACTGTATGCAATTTTTCATCAATGTTTTCTTGTGACGTTATCACGTAAAATTATCGTCCGTAAACCGCCTTTGCAGACTTTTTTGCGCCTGCTAGCCGAATACCTTCCAGTATGATTTCCAAGTAGGTGTGAATATTGTTCGACACCCCCGCCCCTCCCCGCCATCCTCCTACAGAGAGAGCGCGGTACAACGGGATGGAGGGGGGTCGAAATCAATGGCGGTTCGAGCACCGTTGGGTTGGATATAGCCCGAGGGGTGAGGGGGCGCGAATCACAAAGGTAAACAGGAGGGCCCGCCCGCTCCCAGCACGCATGAATGCGCCGCCCTTTTCACGGCCCGACGGAAGAGCAAGAGGACAAGGTTCGGGCTCGGGATTGAACACGAGGGGGCGTGCTGAAGGGTCTGGGACCACACGACACGAGGCGAGGACATCCCGGTGGTCCGGTCTGCTGTGGCCTGTACCCCGAACACATCGCCTCCTTCTTGCAGAGGTCGGGGAATATGCCGTCTCGGATTAATCCACTGATGGAAGAAAACCGGCACGCCAAACTTTCGAGTGCCTCGCCAGTTTCCTCATCGCCCGACTCGAGATTCCGGCCTCAAAATTAACATCCCCCCCCCCCCTTTTTACTGAAGAAGTATGGAAATTTAACGATTAATATGCTGTACGGTAAAACAACTGGCTAAAGAAATTCAATCGAGATCATTACTTTGCGTGTCTAGACACCGAAGGAAGGTGAAGCCATAAGAGGAGGGGGATTTCAGTGCACTACACGTACCAATATGGCGGCTGTTTGTTTACAAGTGTATCAGTTTCACCTGTATTGGAGGTTAATTTGGAGGAAAATGTCAACTCACATCATTACATTTGTATTATGAAGAGTCGTTTTGGTATTTTAATATATATATATAAATATATTAACCAGTAAAAGTTTAATATAATTTACTTCCGAACAGCTTAACTACAGTCGTTAGTACAAGTACGTTAGAACAGCTGATAACAAATATAAACAAACGTCCGCCATATTGGGACGTGAAAATCAGAAGAAGAAAAAAAAAAGGGGGGGGGGGGGGACTGCTTCACGTCTGACCGCTAATGCTATATGTGTATCCTTTCCTAATCTCTGGCCACGAGTTTAGTCGCAAGATAAATCTGTCGACCAGACTGTACGCGCGCAGGCTTCACATTGGAGCGTTCTAGATTATCATAACTCCACGCGTACTGCGATTACCCCCTTGCTGATACATTTTCCACTACAAAAAAAGTCAGTTATCAGCTTCTTTGTTTATTCGACTTCGTCGCGTATCCCCTTGTACGTTGTGCCAAGTAAACATATGTTTAAAGATATTTCAGAAAATGCTTTTATTTATTTTATTGGCTTATTTTACGTGGCAACGTTATACTTAACCACATAAATCTGTACAAAGGAGGTACTTGTAAGGTAACATCCATAAAAACTATTGCCCAGAAAAACTAAAACATCTTACATATACAATAAAAACTGAACAGACAAATCACTAGCAACTATAAAAATAATAAAAGATTAGCACAGAAGATACTAAGCAATTACTTAATATGGAATTTAAAAAGGTATATTTAAAATCCTACCTAATGCTGTGATTATAACGATGGTGACAAAACACTTAAAAATAAAACAAACCAAGTCATAAACTGTCCTAAAAATAAAAGTACATTAGGGAATATTGTCTCACATGCCTAACACCACAGCTAAATCTGAGCACGAGAATTTAGTAAGTACCTGAATATTTTTTTCTTAATAATCCAAAGGGAATTTTGAAGTCTGACCGACACGGGTAGCTCAAGCTTGGCAATAATTAACTTAATTTATATTTGGTGGGGAGAAGCAAATGATGACGTCTACACCTCGCACGTATTTATTTCATTATCTTTGAAAGATTTGTGCAATGGGAGTGCATGACTTGATGTAAGCTTTTGGACATACGCCATTACTAAGCACTTTTTCTGTAGAAGAAAACTAAAAAATACCCAAAAGACGAAAACACAAATGACAACAGCAATTTTTTGCTTAATTTGTGCTTTTGTCTTTTGGGTATTTTTTAGTTTTCTTCTACGGAAAAAGTGCTTAGCAATGGCGTATGTCCAAAAACTTACATCAAGTTACGTATTTTTTTCGCTTTTCACGTAGAATATCCGAACATGCTGACAACGCGTGCAACAATTCTCTGTACCTATATATCCACCCGGCCACACTCCCACCTAGGCCTAGCTGCTGCAGACGAGGCCGTTACTTTTCGCCTCTTGTTCGCTAGTTCCAGCTTCGCAGGGGGAGGGGGGTGGACGCGCAATCAAAGCGCGTGCTGCAGCCGTTAAAATAAAACTCGCGGCAGCTTTTAAATCATCTTCGCGTACAGAGGAATGTTCGTGGGGAAACATGCGCGCCCGCAAGCCATCACCAAAAGTGACGCAATGACTTGCCGACAGGGTTCAGCGCTTCGTTTCAGAGTCATCCACCCCTTTAATACAATATTAAATTAATCACGTACTAACCAAGATACCATTTTTGAGGTTTTTTTTTTAATATCATGACAAAAACAAGGAAGCTATTAAGGCACCATCTACACACATTTTTATTTTTTTACGCAAGTACCAAGGTCTCCGATGGCAGAAAGCTGGTAGACGTCTGGTATGCGATTGAATACTAGGACGGACTCCGGGTGAAGGCCAGTAGGACCCGGGGGGGGGGGGAGGTGTCCAGAGGGGGAGGGGGGACTGAAAGGGTCGGAAGGGCGCCGTCACCAGCCGACGACCGCGATGTCGCGTGAGTCAGATTCCACAGAGGAGTTCCACGCGGGATGCTGGAATGCTCCAGGCGAGAGATGACGAGAATGCCTCCCGCTGTGAGGCCCTGCAACTGTGTGTGGGGAGGGGGGGAAATGCGGCATGTTTCAACACCCCCCCCCCCGACCCACCGGGGCACCCACGCCAGGAGGCTGCGTCCGTAATGGTTGGGTCACAGAGTGAGTGAAAAGAGACACGTCACTCCCATGTCGGCGAAACTTTTGAGGGTGCAGGTCTCTCTGTGTACGTACCAACTTCGGTTAATAAAGACGTGAGACAAAACCACCAAATATGTAACAACAAAGGCATTTTTAATATGTATCAGTGCCTTCATCCAACATACTAACGCCAATAAATAATGTATACATATTAAATGTTATATACTTATTATTGTAGTCATAATGTAATTTTATAACCATTCAAAGCGCCATTTATTTTTTTACATAATCTTTTTCTCAATAGTCTTTCGTTTTGAAGAGGCTTTTCTTACTAACTCGTAACTAACATTTATTCCGGTCCATTTTCGATTTTCGAAACGAATTAAATTCAAATTGTCAAGCTACCCAGCAACAAAAACCAACGAATAGTGTACGTGTGCAAAGACTAGAAGCATTTGTCACAAAATTAAATGAATACTGTGACCACCCTTTTGACTAGTTTTATATATGTGTCCACAATAAGGTGATAATTTATACACACAAAAATTAAATAATTTCATGATCATTTAATTTTTAAAGATGTCAAAGAAAGATTTTTATACTAACGAAAAACACTTATAGCTCGAATACAAGGCGAGCCTTTAAGGCTGTTCAAGAGGTCCAAAAATCGTCCCTACTTCAGAATGACTTCAAACTGATACATCACTCACAATAGCATGAAAACTGATGGCCGAACACACTGACAGCGCTGTATAAGACTCAGGGTCGCGCCGCTGGGCATTCAGTGGCGAGACAGCCTCCGAAGGGGGAGGGTGTGTCGCTCCGCTCCCGAACAATGGAAAGACGACGCGCGTATGAAAATGGACAGTATCACTCCTAGCGGAGGGAAAGCTAACTGCTTGTAGGCTGGGAGCAGGTAGTCGCGCTGGCTTGTGGGAGCGCCCTTTGGCCCTTTGGGGTGGGGGAGGATGTGACAGACAACAACTCGGAGCTCAGAGCCCACTGATCGCTGGTCGCCTTGTGTCGTGGCCCGGCGCCTGGCTCGCTGGCCAGCAGTGCGCGGCTTCACACGTGTTCCTGCTCCACACCTGCCATCTCGCACATACTTCCTAGATTCTTTTTAATGATGCTTCATCCACACGCATACGGCCTGTGCAATATATAAGCTTATATAACTTTTATAGTTATAGGCATAAATTCTTTATTTGCTTTTTGTCTACATTCAATATTACAGAGGTGTCATCGCATTTAGCCTAGGTGAGCAGGGTGACGCTAATACATGTAATGACATTTTTTTTAAAATCATGTTTTATTAACGTTACCCGATTTATGCAATAACTATTTTTAGAGGATGGCGCACAAGCTAACACGAAAATACATTACATATTTAATGTAATAAGGTAGTTAGAGATATCATTGATGTGTCAGTCAGTTACACATAGCACGCCGACATCTCTCCACGGCAATCCGGGTTTCTGGACAAATACCACTTGAGATGTTTGGTGTTTGAGAGACGCGGTGAACGCCGTGAGTCTGAGCGGTGACGCATCATTTGCATCTCGCCGCTCGTCAGCGCCGTTTTGAAAATATTAAAAGTACTTTGTAGTTGTCACTACAACACTAATATAGAGTGGCACATTGACAAATATTTTAAGTAAGAAAATATATTGTAAATAAAAAACAAATGCACCAGACAATTCAACATTTCCCCTCTGTGATAGTTGTGCTGCACACGGAAAACCGGTGATCATACTTGCAAAGTGAGGTACTGATATTTTTCCTGCTTATTTTGGGATAACTGGCAAGATAAATCTTGGCCGTTTTCTTCAGCAATTTTTTTTTGAACGCCTGCTGCGTTCATTTTTGCTGTCAGATATTTTTCCCAGGCCTGAAAGTCATTAATATCAAAGTAAAAATGATTTCAGTATTGAAGGAAAATATAATGCTGTTGTTGGCTAACTACATTTATTTAAGTTCATATAAGTACCTTATGCTTATTCTTAACGTTCATAATATTCGTGTTAATTAGTGTGTCGTTATTTATTAATGCTGAGGCTATTACACTTAGTAGTTTGGTGATATTTGTTCTACAATATAATGCAATGGAATGTAACCTGGTATTATTTCTTTCATGGAAACGCAAAGTACGTGCGCAATGCACTAGGCAAAGAAACGTAATCATCATTGATAATAATAATTGTAACACCTGTTCAATTGAAGTTTCGTGTTTTCAAAATGTCTCATGTCATAACGGGAGTGTTCATAACGGAAAATATCTCTTCGAGTTGACTGTAGCCAATTCCAATGGTCACACCTCCCCAAACAGCAGCATCATTGATATCATCAGCCTGGTTTTTATTGTCAGAAGTTATGTGTTGAACTTGGTCGCAGGATGCACATACAAATTGCCATGTATAAAAAAAACCGAACGGGTTTCTTTGTGGAAATTAAATTTTCCCATGGTACATTCCTTTTTGTGGGATTTAAGTGATTCCATTTGTTATATTATATGTGCAATATCGACACATCTATTACCACACAGCTGTTTGGTGACAGGAATGTGATAGTCGTCTTTTTCAACTATCAACTTAGGTAAGTCACCATCAGACTCCTCAGATAAGTCATTGTGCCCATTTTCTGTTGTGTCACCAATTTCTTAGCCGACATCACGAGTAACAGGCGATTTGCCTAACGGTGGTTTGCCTAAACATGAATTCGTTACGGCGTTTTGCCTAACGGCGTTTTGCCTAAACGGCGTTTTGCCTAAAATTAGGCAAAACGCCTTTAGGCAAAACGACACATGCCCGACATCACTACTGGATAGCAATGGCTCAACTAAAACATCTTGTTTCCTGCATGGCCTGTAAAAAGAAAGTAATAGATATGAATATGCCAATATACATGTATTTAAAAGATGGTTTTGTTTCATGGTAAGTAATTTGTTTTAGAGCTAAGGGTAGCTCCACTAAGACAACTTCCGGTAGTTAAATATAGCCTGTGACAATTCTGAGTTGATGAGCATGCAACGAATCCATGAAGGAATAAAATATCTAAAAAGTAATATGATTTATGTAGTGCTTATTATTAAATTGTACGAACATATTACCATTGTTATGCTGCTTCATTTAAAATATTGCAGCATATTTTTACAGAGAGTTAATATTTAACTGAACTATTAGACCTCGTTGTTCTAAACAAATGCGATTTCTTGTAATTATCTTGTAATTTTTTTAAGCATCGCATGCGCAATGATACTAATAACGATATTTGTAAATGAGTTTAGTAGTTCTTTAGATCCTGTTTTATTATTTTTAGGGAATAACTCAAGTACATTAAAATGTTTTACGCGATATGTACATATGTACATGTGGAAACTGCTTATTACGTAGAAAAACTTTGATAATAACCATTAGTACAGCATTTTCACCTCAAACCGCATAATTCAAATATGGCAGAAACAACACAGATAAAATAATAATCACTTATTTATTTATTTTATGATATATGGTGCCATTGAACAGCGTGAGACAAAAAGTGCCTCCCACAATGCAGATAACATAAAGAAAAAGAATGAAAAGAAACACCCTACACACAAGATGTACTACAAAACGCTATTACTGACGTCGAAGAGACAAACAAGAGATAACAAATGTAAAATATATATATATATTATTTATCAAACACACCAGACGTATTTAATGTTATTTATGTGTTGATTCCAGTTAGAATTACATTTGTCAGTACTTTATTAGCATAGGCCTATATAGCGTAAGTTATTTAACTTAATTAAATGTAAGTAAAATGTCAATGTTACATGGCATGCATGATTATGTGCAATGGAAAACGATGGGACCTACAATACTGACCATCACTGAGAGAAAGAAAAGATTTCGAGGATCATAATTTTCCCTATCAACAAAATAATACGTTGAATTGTGTGAAATAAATATATGGCTGTTTAAATTAAATTATGATTTGCCCCAAAAATGGAATGTTTGTTTTCACACAGCTTAGGTGATGTTTATGGCTGCATTCACAAATAATTTTATGCTCATAAAATATTAAGGATTTGAACATGGCCATACATGTTCGTACACAGTGTAAAATAAACCTTATATGTTGCATCACTATAAAAATAAACTGTAGGATGTTTAATCGAACTTCTAGTCTGGGACCACGTGTTTAGGAGTCAGTTTATAAGAGATAATGCCGGTTTAAAATGCTTATTAAAAATTTAATGTTATTAATGGATGTATATTATCGCTTAAATGGTATTAGCGTGTGTACGTTAATCCACGTTTCATTTATTATCTTATTTTCGTAGAAACTATATCATCTTCCCATTTTATTATTTAATTAAGTTTAAATAAAAACATCGACAAACACAATAAATAATTTTTAAATAAATAAACAACAAATAATTTTTATTTACACAGAAGTTCCGAACAAATCTTCAATGTGTAAAGGCCTATCCGAACCAAGATACTCAAAATGACCAATACTATTTCCATGTAAATGCAGGCCGGTACTCATAAAACTGATTTGGTTGTCACCAAAACCTCTAAACAGGGTGCTTCGTTTATTTACTGAAAACAAAATATTTATTTGCCTCTACCACGATGTACGTAATTGTTATTGCAAAGATGTTTATTACGCGCATGTATCTGTCGATGATGTAGGAACAACCAAACAGATGTTTGGATAAGGAAATTATTTTAAAATATTTTATTTCGTACAAAGGAACGGACAGAACAAACACATGTTAGTGTGTGAAACTAGGTATTGTTTGAAATTAAAAACATTCATTTCTATATATATATATATATATATATATATATATATATATATATATATATATCCAATACTACTATAGAACTACGTATTTATATCTGAGCATCCTATTTTGCCCTCCTACCACATTAATGTGGCAATAAAAAAGTGACATGGGATAATGAATAACATGGCACCACTAAAAAACAAACATCCTTTCTAGAAAAATAATATTTTACGCGAATTGTTTTACATTTTAATCTTACCTCTTCAATTGAAGATTCGTGAGATCAAAATTTTTCTTCAGAAATGTTAGGCACGTCCATCACAGATGGTAGCTCTTTGATTAGGCTGTGTCCAATCCCTATGGATATAGCACCCCAAACCAGAGCATCATTGATGTCACAATACTCCGGTTCGTGAGATGTAATTTATTTGGTTTGGTTGCATGCATCACACTGGAATGTCCAAGTCGAAAAGAGGCCACTGCGACTTTCTGACATGAAAACAAATTTCCCTAACGTACATATTTTCTTATGGTCTTCCAGTAGAGCCATTTCTTTCATTAGATGGGCAATATTCACACATCTGTTTCCTCGAAGCCTCTCTTCCAAGAAAATGTAGTTAATGTCGTGCTCAACAATAAAATCAGGAAACTCGCTTTCTTCACCACTACCTTTGAATATATATACTGTATAGAAGTCGCCAGCCCAGGTTAAAATTTCTAATACGGTTTTGAGGTAGTTGGTTAATTCACCGCCGCAATCGCCACCATCTCTAGGGCATCGACTTGTGGTGGTCCCTAGCGGACAAGTGTCAAACTCTTCAAAAACCCCTTCCCCCTCATGTTGAACGACCTTGAGCTGCAGTGAATGATGCATGGGGGGTGCGGGGAATGACAGCGGGCGACAGTGCTGCACTCTAACGTGTAAATAACAACTAAGACGATACAGGGCGTTACGGCAGCGCACTGCAGCGGTGAAGTTCCCAAGCTGCTCATCATACGCTTCTGAAAAACGTAGAGTAAATCCTATCCACTCGCGACTTCTATACAGTATATATATTCAAAGCCACTACTTTCTAGTAAACTCAATTGATTATCACACGACTGCTTTTGCTCTTCAAGAGAAACTTTTGTAAGTGACAAGATTGTTTCTTCGCTGCGTAATTCTTCGTTTGACCTGTATAGTGATAAAAATTAGTAAGTTAATATAAATGTGACAGAAACGGTGTATAATTATTCAAGCGTTCCAATAAAAAATTATTTCTAGAAAAAAGTACATTCCAACATTGAGGTAAAAAATAACAACGAAAATTTGCGTTATTCATTTATGTGCGTGTTAGGCTTCAAAATTCTTACAGCAACCATATGAGTGTGGCTTGCCTTTTTACAGAGGCATATAAAAGCTTTTTCTTTGGGAGGACACAAAACCAATGAAGTTACGCAGTTGATGATACACACTTACGTACAAGTACATTATATGCTGCAATTTAACCTTAAAAAAACAAAATCAGAAAACTATTCTGTGTAAAGGAATGCAGTTAATAGAATAACACAAATATTTTAAAAAATAATCTAATTGCTGGGTATAAACAGTAACAACGATTTCGCAGTAATTACTACAATACAAACTACTGCAAGAGTGCAAAAATAAAATGTTTTAATAAAAATGATGTATTTATTACACTTTACCAAATACTTCGGTTTAAATTTGAAAATCGTCTTGTAGTTACAGCCTGATGCGGAGTCTAAGGATGCAGTGAATGGAGGTTGGCACGTTTGTGAGGCGGGCCGACCCACGCGAGGAAAAGACCTGCAGCTTCCAGCCAATCGTGAATAATGCCCGAGATGGTCGAGGTGCACAGGGTGCGAGCGCCGTAACGCAGGGACAGGGAACAGGCATATCTCCGAGAAACCCCGCCGACCAATAGCGATTGCTACATGCGGAAATCCGTGTGACCAAGCCGCGACGGGAATCTAACCTGGATTGCATAGATGGTAAACCTGCGTTCTAGCGCCAGCCAACGCGGCCTTTTTATTATTTTTTGTTCACCATAATTATTTTATTACAAAAGGATAAAGGGGGGGGAGGGGCAATCCGATTCATTAGCAAACAACGCGCACCATATTAAGTAACGAAACATCAAACGATGCCAAGAAAATATGCAGTATTTATTTTTATTTTATAGTTTCAGGATAATTTCGTTTCAAGCTAAACAGTTCTAAAGATTCCTGTATTTATACTCAGTAGTGTAACACAATAATTCAAGACAAAGCCGCCGCGCCCTCCCCTCCTCCCCAAAACTCCTTTTTTCGTTGTCATGAGACGAGCAGAGCGCATTTTGGTGTGAATATTTCTCCCGCACGAAACTTTTGCAACGGGAGGGGTTAGTAATTCTTGCCACGGTGACCTTGAAAGGTGGTCCGCCCAGCCCCTACCCGGCGTCAGCTGATATGCAGGTCATTCACGCCGCGGAGACCTAGGCCATTACGCGTTACAAGCCAACCCACAGCTATATTATGAGACTGAGTCGTTGGCCAAGGGAAATTTGACTTGAATGATGGACGAAAAATTCAAACGAATGGCTAGGCAGTTGTGCAATTTCAACCACACATGACTGTAGTACAGTGGAGTGATTAAAATTGTTATCCTTACACCAAAAACTAAAAATAGAAGTACACATAATAGTACTTTGTGTTGGACAGATTATTCTATAACATGGATAGGGTATCTTGTATTGCGTTTACATACATTATTTCTACACTGACATGAAAAATACATTGGCATTAAATGGAGCAGCAAGATTAATTCTTTCAACTGTTGCACATGTGCCTTGTAATGGGTCGCGAAATTTCAGTATCACCTTAGCTGCAGCTGCAAACTCATTATCTTCTAGATTTGCAACCTGAAGCCTGGATTTTTCTAAATTGTATCTGCTTGTGTAACGAAAACTGTGCAATTTTGTATTTTTTTTTTCAAAATCATTTTTAGACCATTTTTAGTAAAATGTCAGTTTATTAAACTCGAAACTAGCGCTTAATTACTAAATTTACATGCATTAAAAATAGTTTATTCACGTTCGTCTAAGTACGATACCCATTCACATATGAAATTTCGATCTGATCTGATAACGTTTCAATACTGTCGTCCAATGTACTGATTCTTCTGTTTGTCACGGTTGTATTTTGTTATCTACGACAGAAAATGACGTGAAACTTCAATAATATTCAATAATATTCAATAAGTATCTATTTTTAAATTATTTTTAATGGCTAAAGGTAAATCTTTTACGCAAAAAAATGCACGCGTTTAGTTTCAAAAGGATTTCAATACGATAACCATATGAGTTAGGTAAATTTAACACCCTAGTCGAGATGGTATTGACTCATTTTTGGGATGCCCGACTTTGACTGTTCGATTTAAATAGGTACTGTATACATGAGCGTATTCAATTCGAAAAGTGTTTCGAAATCGTTTAGAAAACGAAATGGAAACATGGTAACTGGATACCTCATACGAGTAACTTTTTGTCCAGTTTTTTGTTACGTAACCTTGACCCGAAAAAGTTAGCAGAGATTATAACGCGATTTGCTAGTACTGTCATAATGAGGTAAAAAAAGATATAACTGCAGTTTACTCAATGAATAAATTAATTATTTATTAAGAGTAATTAGATAGTGAGATTGTGTTATAACTTAAAGGTAATTTTTCTACAATTTCGGTAGTTACAAGCTCGTATTCGGAATATTTCCAAGTTTCTTTACATCTTTCTTAAAATATAATTTTTTTAAATTTCGAATAATTTATTTTTCTTATTGCATACAGAAAATTACGAAATATAGCATAAACATTTCCAGTTTCTCTTTTTTTATATAATTTATAAACTTCCAAGTACGATACACCTGAATCACAGTTGCAAAAGAAAATTAGGCTATTGGCTGAGCAAACTTTTTTTTTCTTCAAAATTCATTAGCATACTGAAACCCTGAATAATGTATGAATAAATATACACCTCAAAACGAGCGTATGACTTAACTCGAATTTGTAAAACATGTTCCGGTTTCGGCCTTGGCTTTTTTCTTCTTCCACAACTGCCGCATGATTTTAGATTTCTTACTTTTCTTCAAAATGCTTCTCGGCTGCCTTTTTCTGTTGGACATGTTTTACAGTTTCAGATCCACTCTGCTTACAAAACCCACTTCGTACGACTCACACTTCACAAAATGCGCGCGAAAGTGGAATTTTTTCCCGGGAGACTGGCTGCCCACGCGAGAGCTGGTAGTAGTTTCAAGACATCTCGCTTGGAGCGCCAGCGTACAGTCACAGGCTGACAGGTCGCGCGCTGGTAACGGAGGCGATTTCCAAGTCTCGCGCGAGACCCAATCATGCCTCCGGTTATTCGTGGACCACAACTACGTTTTCACTCGTACATTTACAAACCATATACCACTGGAAATTATACTTTCGAGGCTAGGGCAATGGCTAAATATTAATTGGAAATAAAACTCAATTAATTTTATAACGTAGGTTGAATATAGCCCAAACTTTTCTGTAAAAAATTATGTAACACTAAATATGATGCCAAAAATGATCTAATGGCTTTTACTGAATACAAATTTGACATCACCCTCGCAAACAATATCGTACACCAGATTCTATTTTCTTGTCATCTGAAGTTAAATATTTTTCTTCATTTGCACGAATTCAATTACAGAATTGAAAATTTAATAAATCCAAAAAAATTAATTTTATAAAAATTTGAAATTTTTTAATGCATATACCAAACAAATGTGTGTCATGTATACATCAACTAGGAGTTCCATACTTTTTTATTCCATGAAATGATTTAATGTCTTGACCAGCCTTAAGTGGTACGCCTAGATAGGGGGTAAATGTGTTAGTGAGGCGGGATGATAAGTTCGACGCTCGCTGGTGTTTCTAGCACGGTGTCGCCTCTAAGCGCAAGGCTGTGAACTGGCTCGCAGTATTTTCGTCGTGCGTAGGACAACTGTGAAATTTGAACGGTCATCGGACATTGCATGGCGGAGAAATGAAGATAAATGAGTAATGCAAGTTACTTACATGCTTTCGAGAATCTGTACGGGTTGTTTTATGCATGGAAATTACTGAAAACGTTGGCCGATGCTTGCGCTGCACTTTTGCGTCTCGAGTGATAGACAAACTCGGCCCAACTCGAGGTGGCGCCGTCTCAACCGGCCGACCTCTTGACCTAAAAACCGGGCGCACGCGGCGACGTTTGGAGCGGCGCTATCGCTCGCCCCTTCATTTTCTCCAGGTCTGCTGGTCTCTCTCCCATCTGTCCTTCCCTCCCCAGGGCGGACCCCCGGCCTGGAGAGCTGCCAACACTTCGCCCTCTCGGCATCCGCAAGTTTATAAAATATTACGGAAATAAAGGCCCGCTACTGATTTCGTGCGCGGAAATAAAAAAAAATTCATAAACCACTGCCGAAAATACCCGAGGCTGCTTTCTCGAACTCTTTAAGAGGTGGCAAGTCCCCGGGAGCTTCAGATGCGTCCAACTCGCTCGGATTATAACCGTTGCAAGAAACGTAAGCGCGCAAGGACGCAACACGTAACAAACACAAAAAAAAAATATCACGGCAGATTATGAAACAAGCAGGTCACAAGCTATCTCGCCTAGCCTGTAACTAAAAATGATATTCTTCGTGAAATTTTTTTTCGCGTAAACGTGAGAGATTCTTAGTAGTTTCATTTAAAAGAGCTTTTTTTACATCGTGTTAAACGAGTGAAATCGCGATGCTTATGACAAAAAAATAAAATCGCAGCCTTCTATACACATGACTTCTGCATCTTTAACCGTTTGCGGAACACTTTACTTCAAATATAGCCTGGAAAGCGGAAACGCAAGTCGCAACGCAAGATAACTGAATTTTGGCCGATGCTTGCGTTGCGTCTTTGCGTCATGCGTTTATTGCATTATTGAGTAGTTTACAAACACAGTAGCGATTCTAGCGGGTACGCCCCATAAAAGATTCTATGGCCGCTGGTAGGAAGTGTTCTGTGGCAGTTGGGAGTATTCCGAAGGCAGTTTTCGTGGATTTGTATTTTGGCCGTGCACAGTGTGGAAGTTGTAACCAATTAGATAACTGTTCGGTGATGCTCCTAGTGTCGTCAAACATAATCAGTTTCAAATGTAACTTATAATACCTACAAAAAAATATCGTAAATATGATAAGGAACAAATTGTCACAACGCAGACGTATGAGTGAAGTACCGCATGCTAGGTTTATTCCACTCAAACGTCCATAGCCGCTTGCATACAGGCTAAGACAGAAGTCATGTCGGAAGCTTTATCGTCGCCTGCAAGACACCTCCCATCGTGGCATGCGGGCTTTATGCTCACGAGGACACCACGAAACGGATATGCGAGCGCAATCATTACGATTTTAACTTTTACTTTTCTTTCAAAAAGTTATTTCGCTTAAGTGATCCTTGGATTTATATGGAGATTTATATTGACGAAACACAGAAATAGTGTTTGAATTAGTTACTAGAAGCCCATCTACCACGTAACCAATTTTGGTCCACAGCTACTAGTAATCACTGTTGCCAGTGGCGAACGCAATTAGAGGGGGGATGGACAGTTATATAGAAAATTTGCAAGGTATGTCATTTACGATGATGCGAGGTGGCTGTTAACAACACCTGTAATCCACACATTCAGCTGTGCATTTTGATGATGATAATTTTTAACTGTCAAAACACCACTTTTTTGATGTAAATTATTATCTGAAGTGGCCTAACCCGTCTGAACTGCCTACGCTAACGCCATTAGCGGGGACCACGGTGGTTTGGCGGTCACCAAAGGTATTCTGGTTCGAATCCCTTGCCGGGCTGGGTCCAACCCGCTTTTCCCGCACGTGGAGAAACGGGGCGGACGTCGCCGTGAACGGTGATTTTTCTCCGGCCACTCCTCAATTACCCTCAGCAATGCTCCATTCACGTCCGGTTCATTAGAGACGATGAAAGGTGGTGAGATCTCGTGGAGCGCTGACGGCATGAATGAGTACAGGGAAACGGGAGCATCACGAGAAAAATCCACTGTCACG
Organism: Bacillus rossius redtenbacheri; assembly: GCF_032445375.1. Lineage (NCBI taxonomy): Eukaryota > Metazoa > Arthropoda > Insecta > Phasmatodea > Bacillidae > Bacillus > Bacillus rossius. Next base: position 6,975,702 of record NC_086334.1, read on the forward strand.
TTTCCCAATTGTGTAAGATTTGGGGTAGACCCCACCGATATTCGAACCAGAAAAGCCTTTGGTGGTAAGCAAGTCATCTGACCACTCAGCATATAGGCTTATTAGCGTTATGCACCATTTAGTTTCAAAACATCAAAGCATATTTTTGTGTACAACCACACAAAACATTGTCAAGTCGCGTGGTACTCGTATAAATCAGCGCTGACCAAATTTACTCTTTTTTGAGGACCAGATAGCATTTTTTAACTGATCCGAGGGCCACACATTAATTAATATTTAGCATTACAAAAATTGTTTAATGTCTTATTAAGCAGTCAAATAACCAATGGATAGACTACTTGGTAAGTGATTAAGCAAATATTATTCCTTAGAAAATATTGTTTGCAAAAAAAATTGAGATCTAAGAGCTACCATGAAACAATATATAGAGATTATAAGAAAAATAAACAAAATATTTCAATATTTCTGCGAGAATGTTGCTGCTTCTGAGAATTACTAACGACTTACTTTACTTTAATGCAAAAGCTAATCTTATGCAACAGTATACTTGGTAGTTCTTTGTTGAAAGATTCACTAAGCAGGATATTCAAAAGGGTACTGCAGTCTGATAGTAGGCCATCACTGGTATAAATGCATACATTTAGCAGAAAAAACTTATTTCCAATCCCATATACCTACATGTACACTATGTAACTGTTTTATTTCATGCCAGTTCAGACTAGTGGCTAGATTGTTTGGTCTCAAGTCAGTAATTCAAAAAACAATTTCTTGGCACACACTTGGTTTGTGATGACAGCACTTGAGACTTCGATTAGTAGAGTAAATTACATATAAATAAAACTTGGAAATATTGAAGAAATGTGACTAATATAATTATTAAAAAAGTTTTTATGCCAGTTAAAAAAATACTGCTAAAATATTTATTGTAAAATCATTTCATATACTTAAAATACTGCACTAATACATATCAACTTCATTCTAAAATATTTATATAATTCATGAACATTATTTTTTTTTTTTAGGTTAAACTGCAACTAATAAAATTGTGGAGAGAATTAATTCATATCATTTTGTACAAACATCACATTCCTAAATTTTTTTACTTCATTCCTTTTTGTAAAAATTATATATCTGACATTTTGAATGATAATGAAATTATTTGCAAGAACATGTTTTGCAAACATATTAGTCAAATAATGAAAGTTCCCATGTAAAAATGGGCAAATACATGTAAGTTTAACTAAATAGGTTTAATGTTTACAAACAGCTCACATCCATCTTCTTCACGTCAAGATGATGTGCAGATCTCATCGATGGCAAAGGTCACAGCATGTTAGGCCATGTGATTAGCCATTATGTACTCGCACATGTCTAAAGTAACTAGTTTGTTTTAAATTCCTATTTTGAATACAACACAATGTTGTACATTTCATTGATTGAACTTAAATGTAAATGAGTATTGGCAAGAAATACACACAAAAACTAGGTTCAAAACTACATGTGGCTTTTCTAAAAACACAGCTAAGAATTATTCTCATAAAACAGTATGACATGTATTTGCTGCAGTGAAACCAACTAGTTCAACTTTATTCAATTATGTAGTTCAATTTCTGGGACACTACTAATCCTCTAAATATGGTTCCCAACTTTTCGCAGTCTGCATAGCTGTCACTTGCAGGTAAATAATCTTGGCTAGCGCTAGTGATTTCAATGTTTCTACACACTAGAAGTCTTCCTTAACAGTGTTTTTTTTTTACAATTGTGTGTTTTGTATGTTTTATATGTTTGATTTATATTGGTCATTCAGTTGATGGCCTTCAGATGTTGGATAGCACATAAATAAAACAAAAATAAATAATATTCGCAAGCAATTATTACAGCCTCACTTAAAATGATTCGCATGAACAAAGATGCTCTAGACAGTTTAGATGATGCTGGAAAATACAACACATTTTCCCTATGGTTCTGAAAGCATTCAGCAAACTACACTCAGACAAAAAAAAATTATTATTCTTAGATCCTCTATCTGTATAATGTTGCAAATGAAGATTCCCTTTTCTTTCCTTCCTGCAACAGTGTTGAAGGGAAAAAATTATTTGGGTTTTGATGATTGACCACCACTTCCACCCAAAATGTTGTAAAATTTATCATTGAGCATGTTTGCACACATTAACCTGAAACTATAGTGTATCAGTCCTATTGACTGTAATACACCTACAAGCATGATACTGCTACAGTTTTTAGGCATTCACTTCATAGGTATATGAGTATATTCTTTGATCCTTAGAGGCAATTGATAAGAACAGTTTCAATTTAGGACTTGATATGGCTAATTTGGTTCCAAATAGTTGCATCTGCAAATGTTTGACCGCTTTTAATTTTTTTTTTTTTTTTTTTTACAAAATCTTGTTAGTAGTTTGATACTGATTTATGGCTTGAATAGTAAATTTAGTTTCATATGCCATTTATAAAATGTCATGCAAAGGACTAGAAAAATTACATACTATGAATTCAGTTCTCTTTTTGTGATTGTTCCCAAGATACCGACAGCCTATCAAGATAACATAACTCTGGGTGAATTCAAAGAATTATTTTTAAAAAATTTAAAACATACCTTTAATTTTATGAGAATGACCAAAGTAAAAAGATTCAGTTTTCCCCCAAAGTATTTATAAAAACTTTCAAATGGTCTGTGATACACTATAAACCATTAAAAAGTAATTTCAAAAAACCATTGTATGAATGTTGTTAACTGTGCAATTTTCTAGAGTTGTAGCTTTTACACTAGTGGATTATAATTAATCATGAGATGATGTAGTAGTTTACCAAAAATTAAAAATATTTGTAGTTTTTTACCAGAATAATTAAATTCTAGTTATGGAAATAAATGTTTTCCATCTTCAAAATCATAAAATTAAATTTATAATTTTATACACATTAAAAACTGTATTCAAGCACCTCAAGAAATATTTCTGACAAACTTAAATCTACAATCTGGATCTAAAGGACATTTATTGTCATCCAATTTGGTCATCCTTCCTACTTAAGGATCCATATTTACATTTCCCATAACATATATTAATTATGTTGCAAGATGTAGGCCTACGTGGATTTACTACTTATTTAACATCTAGATTTTTTTCCGTAAAGCAATGATACAATGACACCACACATTATTAGTGGTACCAAACTGCTACACAAATATTTCTAAGTAACAGAACTAACATATTTTTACCTCCCATCTCTAAAAAGATGGGCAATATTTCCACTTGCTAAAAAAACGTTCTAGCTACTACTGGGGCATTATGTAATAAGTAATACAAAATTACTCATTTGAATGTAAAAACTTTTTATCCTAAAATACAAGCAAATTTACCTACTATTATGGTAAGTATTGTAATTATTTCACTGTAATAATTAGATTTTTTATTTAATTGCCAGGCATGCCTCTTTCAAATACGAGCACAATTATTATACTCAACCTCTGGGTAAACAATGTAGACAAAAAAGGTTTTAATCAAATTTTAATATTGGGAACATGTACCAAACTTTAAATATTCTAGCTATAATTGTTTCTATAAATCTAATTTACCTTCATTTTATGACAATACATTATGCTTGTATTCAGTCCTGAAGCCGCATCAAAATGTAATCTTTCACCACACAATCATTAAAAGATTTTTCAACATTTATTTTTTTTAAATAAAATATTGAATAGCATTTTATTTTATTCAATTATTCCAATCTTTAAACTCTCCATAGACAAACTGATTATAAATATATAAATACACTATTACACCAAAATTAACATTGCAAAGAATCATAATTTTGTCTATGAGCGAATAATCATACAACACAATAATATTTTGTTACAAAATAAAATAACATTTCTTCTGTAATTTTACAGAATGCCGCTTCAATATGGTCACTGTTAAATTGCATCTGTTGTTTTACTGAGAGCGTATTAACCCTTAATATTTTATCATGGCAGATGTAGTTATATTTTTTTGATTTTATTCTCACTGCTTCCATTTTATTTTAAGTGTTCAAATGTTATGACAGATACTTAAATATTACAAATAAAAAAAACCATGGATGACTTGATGACATGGATGACATTACTAGGTACTTGCTAGCGTCGAAGAGTATATAAACATTACATACATTCACTATGTTTCTAGGCCTGAATACTTTGCTGCTACGTCGAACACGTTCATCCACAAGCGTTGATGCATCACGGAACGAGACTCCGCCACGTACAACTCCGAGGTCTTCGGTCGAGTAGTGTCTGCTACTTCAACTGATGATCGTCCAGCAGCACGGTAGCAGATGTGGAAGTCAGCCACTTGTGGTGTTTTTGACATCTCAGCCACAGCAGTAGGTAGCAGACAGTTGGATGCTACTACACGTCGTTTCTTGTTGTTTGATTCTTCACATGGCCCAACATACATGATTTTTTTTTACACTCAGTTCCGACGATGCTACAGGCATACTATTGTTTATGTAGAGTTGTTTCACTCGTACCATAGCTATCATTCTTTCAATAAAGTTATTTATTCAACAAACTTTATGATTGATGCACTTGCTAGCACTCTGAATTTTCAAACATTCACTGTTTGAAATAATGTTGTGTTTATAGGTAGTCTTTTTTATACCCTTTAAATGTATAACTGTGGAAAATAATATTTGAACTTATGGTTCAAACATCTGCTACTTATCAATAACATCTTGATTAAATAATTATGTACAAATATTGACTCGTGAATATAAATTTTAAGGTTTAATGTCTTGAAGAGTGTAAGGGCATTAGAGGAGGACAGGGCTGGGACAGTGAGAAGCAGCAGCAAAAGAATGCATTTGGTGAAGGAAGCTGAAGGACCCCTAGAAAACCCTCAACTTAACCTCTTAGGAAAAAAAATTGGACCTGACCTAGTCTGGAATTTAACCCACATGGCATAAAGAGGAGTGTTCTTACCTCTTAACCACTAAAGTCACCTCCATTACGTAAATAATATTAGAGTGAATAAATATAGGAAAATTTATAGTTTTAAAATTGATATTCACGAATCAATATTTGTACATGATAATTACTATGTACTTGTGTACTTAGAATAAACAAAATCTCTTTATTCCCAGTGTAGGATTTGAGCTCTGAAATTGGGATTTGGAGCATTTCCCTGTCAGTGTAGATGGTGGCTGCCATAAAGTGGTGTATAGGCTGCCATAAAGTGGTGTATCTTGGTAATAAAATACCTATTATACTCATAATTTTTTGTGTATTAACAGAATAATCATGTAGAAAAAAAATACTAAACACACAAATAGCAAAACAAATAATACTGGATTAAATTAGCTGTTATGACCCATAATTAGGTAATAATCTAGTCAATCATACTGGTAAGAAGTAAAATACAACCCTTCACTCAAGTTTACCAAAATCCTTCAATTCATACTGTCTTAAAGATGATATATACTATGATGATAATCAGTTTCAATCTTTATCAATACAATAAAAAAAAATTCAAATTAAATAACTAACCAAAGTATGGTGGACTAGACTTATTGAATGAGAAAGTAGTCATATGGAACACAAAAAAAAAATCAATCCTCGAGTTGCCACAAGCATAGGTACCCAACCTAACTTAAGAGCTATGCTGGCTGGCTCGTTGCATATCAGAACTACACACTAAATATGTCATAAAAAAATTGAGACACTGCTCCACTATATCTACTTTCAGCTGTACACTGACTTAGCTGATCCAATAATAAGACTACAAAACTCCCATCATAATACTGGTTAATCCATACTTAAATATATTTCCTCTCAACCATTTTAGGAAAATAAATAATCAATTTTCAAACTGATTTTTCATATACTATAATCATATACCATTTAACTTTATTCTAGGTGCTACACAAATAATAATTTTTTTTTACGTTTGAATTATGGGCTGTTTATACTTTCTTAACTGACTAGGTTATAATTACCCACTAACTTGTGATCGTTCACCGACTCCAACGTATAGCAATTGTCTTATCACCTTACTCAATCTGAAAGACCCATCGTACAAAAGAAACAGCTTCTTCGTCACTTTCTCCGTAGTTTACTGGTTGGTGAAGTATGCCTTAGTAGGTACTGAATTGCAACTTGGAAATTTTTTGTGTGTGAAGGAGGCTTTTGTTTTCTCCTTCCTTCTAATGTTGCTGTTAACTTTGCTCACACTAATTATTCAATGTCTTCATGAGTAAAAGTCTGTTTATTCTACTCTGCATTCTTGTCACACTTTGGTAAGACAATTCCTCAGATCTTGCTCTGCCGCTCCACTGGGTAACTCTGTACAACTTGTACAACAAGTTCGTCTCGCTAGCTTACTCTATGACATTTCTATTTATATTTAAACCTGCAAATACACTTCAATGTTTTTTCCTTATATTTTTCAAAATGTAAAAAAAAAAAAAATTCTATGTAAATCAATTTTTTTTTCTTCAAAATTATCATACACATCTCAAAAATACTGAGGAAAAATTGATACTGAAATCAACCAAACTGTTTAGTATTTACAACATTTTTGATATGTAAAAATTTAGTATTTCATAATAAGTATCGAAAATTTAAAAAAAAAAAAATTGTATCTTGAAAACTCAATGTTTTATCATATTTTTTTTGGGCACATAGATGTCTCGTGGTCTGCACTATTCACAAAATATTCATGAAATGATAATAAAAAAAAAATTATGTTAAATAAGCTTCTGGTAGGTATTAATCCCTTGTTAGGCACTGTAATAGGATGAATAAAATAGAATAAAAACTCACAATAACTTAAATGCCTGTCTAGAAATGTGTGCTATTTATATTAATGTATGAAATATAAATATTTAAAATGTATTCACCAATAATCAGTTAAAACTTTTTTTTTAAATAAATCCTAAACCAAAGAAAGGTTCTTGCATAGTTTTTCAACAAAAAAAAAATTTATTGCACATTTTAGGTATAATTCTTGAAAATAAAATGACTTGTTAGGCTATGTAGATTCACTATATTAGTTTTGGTCACAAATTTTATAGCCAGATAATTACTTAATGTTATTTACAAACTGTAAAATGTTACACAATGGATTATATTTGTGAAGAAATGCCTCACTTTTCAAAACCAATTGATTAAACAAAAAATAAAACAATCTGGTGACTAAAATTTGTGATGAAAAATAAAATGTTTAAGAGATAATGTGGTAATTTTACAGTCCTTCGATAGAAGCAAGGACAAGAAATAAAATAACCAACACAACATTAGACTGAGACAACTTGAAACTGTTCATGAAAGGGCTTTATTGATTGAATTTTTTTCGTAGAGACACGTTATACAACATTCATAATTTTTTTTTACAAATGAAGTGTCTTTTTTAACATGCCTCCCGAATCTTGGATAACATGAAAAGAATAATTCTAAATACTACAATGTTTATATATATATAAAGGGTTTTGCACTGGTATCAGCTCTAGGCTTGTAGCATTTTATATGCAAGATAATCATCTAATATTAGTGAACTAAACTGACACGGTTCCAGCATTTCTTTCTAACGAAGTTCTTGTCTAACAGGTATCTAACTGTAAGTATGTCATGAAAATATAAAGAGGTCCCATTTTTTTTTTTTTAATTTAATAACTTTATATTTTATTTTAATATTTCTCAAGTTAGTAGATATATGTACTGTCTTAATTTCATATGATTAAAAGACTTATTTTCTTGTGATAATTCAATTTTCTCTGCTCAAAACCAAATTATCTGATTTCAATTAAATAAATAAGAGATTTCCGTGGACTAATAAGCCAACAAGATTGGTGGTAAATAAATGAATTAAGGTTTAACATCTTGAAGAGTATAAGAACATCAGAGGAGGGCAGGGCTGGGACAGTGAGAAGCAGCAGCAAAAGAAAGCATTTGGTGAAGGAAGCCGAAGGACCCCTAGAATACCATCAACTTACCTCTTAGGAAAAAAAACTGGCCTTGACCTAGTCGGGAATTGAACCCAGATGGCATAAAGGGGAGTGTTCTTACCTCTTAACCATTGAGGACACCTCCATTATGTCAATAATATTAGAGTGAATAATAGTGGCAAAATTTATATTTTTAAAATTGATATTCTCGAGTCAATATATTTAGACTGTGTTCTACAACTACATTTGTGCACTTAATATGCAGAAATAGGAGTTCAGTAACTAGGTCAAGAAATTAAAGTATTACTTTGATCTATTTGAAGTCAAGCTAGAGCATCACCTACACTTGGTCTAAAGCACAAGTACCTAATTTTTTTTGTTGATAAATTAAATCTTTGAATTACATGCACATTTGTACCCTCAAGTAAGTAAAAAAAAAATCAATGTTGTACCTACCGCATATGTAAAGCAGTTGTTTCAAATATAGAATTTTTTAAGTTATAAAAGAATTGTTGAGGCTGATATATTTATTTTAATGTGGATGTCTGTGAATTCAAACAGTTTTTACATGTTATTTATTTCTGTCTAACCATTTAGTCAGAACTAAAGACTGGAGCCAAAAATACTGTGTTAGATTCTTGGCCAAGTCCAGGTTCAGGACTGGGTTTTGTGTATTTTTATTCACTTCTGAACTCCAGGATGCAATAACAGACCAACCACAGACTGACTGACTCCCTCTGCCATGAAAATCTCCGGAGCTGTGGTTTCCCTCTCCATTTGCTACTCAGTCACTGCACTCTGGATCAGCAACATGACTCATTACCATGATTATTTTACATCTTGTTAATAGGCACTTAAATAAAGTGCAACGTGTTACATTAATTATAGCTTAAATTACTTGGTCGCTAACTTTGCTTCTTGGTGAATAATTGCACAACTGAATTTGGAATTTCTTACCTCCGCCGGTTGATTTGAAAAGAGGAAGTGAAAGAGCATAGAATAAAAGTATTTTCGGATTTTTAGCATTTTTTTTTTTCATATACCGCGACTATACATATTTACCAAATTCTAAAAAATCTTTAGTCCCTACTGTGTATCCAAACCCAAGCATCAACCCTCACCCACCATTAACCCAAAAGTATATTATTTATATGTGGCTACCCTAACTCTGTTTTGTGAAGTATTTTTACTAGTATTGTATTGTACGTATGTATCTGTGTATGTACAAATTGACTTGTTCTATATCCCGAAGCACTCAACTTCATGTGGGATCCACAGAACAAAAAAATAAGAAATATAAGTAACATAACTTTTAATTAAAATGGTTTTCTTGGGAATACCATATGTTAAAATATAATGCACTTTTACAGAATAAGAAAAAAAGTTAGAAAGGAATTAAATGCATTTAGTAATTTTTAAAATCTCTTTTTGTGAAAAAGTAGTATTGAACATTTACAAGGTGTTGGCTAACCTGATTTTATTTACAGTTTTTATATGATAGGCAGACAATAGGTTTTATAGAAATACACATTAACTAATATGTTATAATTACCATTCAAGGACTACCAAGACACCATTTTTTTTTAATAATCATTTATTAGAAACGAGCTGTATACTGCATGAAGTAAACTCTATACATTCATTTTATGTCATTTTAACACAGTACTCTAGGTGGCTAACACAGTGGAAAATACCTTCATGGAATATGTTATGGCATAAGAATAGAGAACATTTTAAATTTCCGGTAAAGCCGGACGTAAATAAATTACATTTTCATTGCTAGTGTGAATTTCCAGCCTACTGAGCTCTGGCAAGTTCAAGTTAAGTATATATAAGTAGTGTAGTTTCTATACAAATGACTCATAATTATTGCTAACGTTTTTAAGTTCAGATCAAAATATTATTTATGTGATCATAGTCCTAACAAGAAGCAAATAATTAGCTTATGAAAAGTACCCGGCACAAAACGAGTCATAGACTTAGTTCAATCGAAATAATCTAGCAATATTCCTCAATTTCCGAGCGACAATTACAGTTGTTTTTCAAGTCGCAACTAAACCTTTATGATAGCTTATGCATATAAAACAAAATTTAATGTGTAAACTTGGCCGATAATTTTAATATTCCTGCAAAAAATAACCAATTTTCAAATTACGAAAGGCATACACTGATCTCGAATGCAGGAACAGATGTTACAATACAGTGAATGAAAAAATATAGAACTAAGATGCCACTAGCAAAAATTTGACTAAAATTGTACGTCGGGTGAGGTCTCCTACACTAACTGAACGAAACTGTCAAATTATGACATTTGAAACCAGTTTCCATAGTTGTGTTAACATGGAGAGCTAAAACTAAAACTGAGATAACAAAACATCTTAATCTTTGTATTTATCTTACCCCATGATGTCCTTCCCCGCCGTCATTTACACAGTTTGGCACAAATTAATTAAATAACACAACCATTTCATAAATGGAACAGAGTACTTTGACGGAAGAGAATATACGTCACACCACAGATCACAGACCTCATACAGGAAATACAACGCCAAAGATATTGGTACAAAACTAATGAACATTTGCTTATTGTAAAGATTTTTGCACTACCATATTCATCAATAGGTGTCCCTACCAAAATAAATATATAAAAACTAATCACACAAGAATAATTTTTTTTTAAATTTAAAAATTAAAATAAAACAATTATTTAATTAAGTTCGAAATACATAGGTTTATGTATTATTTACTTATTAGCAAAAAACACTTTTATTTACTCATGTCTGACTGGAAACTGGGCAGACTAATAAGGGTAGTCGCCCTCCCCCCAACAGCGCTTACAACCTTGGTATACCAAACCAAATATGCGAAATGATATTTATGTGGACTGCAAGGCCAAAAAGTCTAAAACCCAGCTTTTTCTGCCCTACCTAACTCGTCTACCTTCACATTTCCTCTTAATCCAGTAGTTATTTGCTAGCTTAATGTGACATCGTACCACCTGTGGCAGATAAGCCCGGAACCCACACCACCAGTACCAGTCTCCACTGCGTAATGCACCCTCCAACTACACGCACCTTTTCACAACAATGTCAACATGCAAGAAACTATCAGTGCCGTGTGTTGTTTGACTTTAATTCTTCTTTGAATTTCATAATTCATTCATACTGCTAATTGTGTTTCCTAATGGCAAATTAACCTTTAGTAATAGAGTAGTTATGAGAATAAACACGTCTCCCAATTGGACTCTTTTTTTTACTATTTATTTAAATTAAATTTTATAACAACACTTTAAAGCCTTTGGCCATTTTTCACGCAAAGAATTAATATGTTTAGTTTGTAAGTTTCAAGTATGAATATTTCCTATTTATTTTGTGGGTTTGGCGTGAGGCAGCTCTGCTGCGCCCAAGTAGTGTACCATTAGATTCAGGAGCACACCAAACCTTAGACTTACCTCTAGGTGACAAATGAGAATACATCAAGTTCTAGTGCTGTAAAGGCCAGCACTGTTCCAATTACAATCGGTGTCCTGCCTACAAGGCATAATTATGAAAATACCTTCCCACGAGGTCAGGGAAACTCGCAAGCCATGGTCCTGCCATGCTATGAGGTGCAACAGAAGGTTGAAACAAAAACCCAGGCCCTTTCCCAGTAAAATGACCCTTCACTCCTGAAATAACCACAAAGGCAACCGGAACCATCCAGGCCGAAACCATGTTATTATTATTATTTTTTTTTTTTAAATGTATCCTCCACCCAACTACTTTGGTCATACCTGGCCCAGGCTAACCGCGAAAGGTATACACCTCTGAAAAATCACCTGCAGTATAAGTTGGACTTCCCCATCCTGGCTAATAACCCCAGGCCATATGGGCAGTACCAGCAACACTAAAACAACTTTCCAAGAAGTATCAAACTTTATGTTTAGAACTCCAAGAATGCTTCTTACACAAAGCAGCAACTACAAGATAAGCTACTTATTAGTTAACAAATCCTCCACATATGACGTCGTCCGACCGAAGGCCACCCTAAAGCCCGACCTGCAACCGCCAGTATTAAACCCCGCTAACGGAACGCGCCCCTAGCCATGGCCCACCCGAGTCAGGCGAGCCACCAGCAACCAAGGTAGAACCCGGCCCCCCTAATAAACAGACCGTCATTACAACCGACCACGTTAGAAAAACAAACACAGAATATTAAACAATATTATGTATACATTAAAAGTTAATTGATGAAAGTGCGACGTAGGAGTGCCCGGGCACTCACGTGTGTAAATACGTCGATACGTGTGTGAGTGTTCCCCTGGCGGCCTTCTGCCTGAATTAGTCAATTAAACCATGTGACATAATTATTCACCCCTTGTGTTGCGTTATTACCCCACCAGAGCAGTCCGGCAAGAGACGAACAGTCGCTGGTGTGACATAAAATTTAAATGAAATATTTCTTAAACATACTAACTTCAAATTGTAGAAGGGACGAGTGATCTTGATTCAGCTTTAATAATTAACGTAAGAATTTAACGCCCTTAAATTCTCTTATTAACATGTCACATTAGAAACTAACGTAATGAGGTCAACCCTGGCGCGAGGGCCACCGAGCCTTGGCCGGGCGCCATGAGATGACGCCAGTACAGCGCGACTCGTGGACCGGCGCGGACGCACGTCCCACGGAGAGACATCATCCTTTGTCTGCATCGAACTCACTTCTGGTAATTATAGTCACTTCTTAAAACCTCCTTTTTTCCTAATCTCTCCGTGCGTACCCGGTCCAATTTTCGGTTCAGGACTTAATCCGGCCGCTTAACTTTTAAAACCCCCTGCACCACACTTGGTCTGCGGGGTAGTTTCAGCATACGGCACGGGCCGCCTCCCGAAGAACAGAACTTTAATTAAAACCAGCCGCTCCGGCGCTGACCCAAACCCGTAAGGGAACTTTGAGCGAATTTAGCTGCGGTCCGCGCTCCACTACAGTGGACGCAAACACCGCCTCGAGACGTTTTTATACGGGATTGGCCGCCTCCAATCGCCCTCACCGCTCTTTTGAGCAACCAGGCTCAGAAATGCCTAGTGCCACGTTAATACGTAATAATTAGTAACTTTGTGCGATGCCTTGAATCTAAAACGTTTTCTTTTGTGAACTTGTGCGACGCGTTTCCGTGTAACATTTTTTATGAACTTGTGCCACGTCTTATTACGTAACTTTCAAACTATCCTTGTGTAATTGTGTATTTCTGTATTGTGTGACGTCACCTGTTGTACGACGTGGCGTGTAACCAACGGCGTTACACCTAAACCACAGTCGCATGAATAAATGACACACGTCATTTGTTGCCTCACTTCAGCGTATGATTACTTCACCCTACGACTCCCAACCACCGCCGAGTAGGAAATTCCTCAGACCCACGCAACATCGCCGACGGTCCTAGTGGGCCACGCAGGGCAATCGACCCCACGACCCACCTATCGACTAGAATCAGAGCTAGTCTGGCGCCCACCCGGACACATTACGTTCACGACAGCCACTCCCGCTAGGAGCCGCACCGGGACTCGAGCCCGAGACCCTGGACGACGGCACATATATATTGTTTAAGTGATTGCCGATCCGCCAATTCACAATTTACTAAATGAATATGATTTACTTTAAGTATTTTTAGTTTGAGCTCAACACCATATTCCATTCCATAATTTAGAAGTATATGTATGCTGACTGCCAGCCTATAAAGCAACGAATAATGTTTCTCACCACCAGGGAGCACATGTCACTGGTAGCAATCCCGACAAACAAGATCTAAACTTCCTCCCATAGCGTAGTTGAAACTTTCTGTTACGAAAAAATTTCTTCGAACAATCCTTTGCAGTCACCCGGCCTCTGTAGAAGGCCCGGGAAGTACCTGACGGGCGCTACGGGCGTCGCGGTTCTGCTGTTGTCTGGGAGGGGCGCAAGGCTAGTGGGACACTAGGCCGTTGGTGATGGGTCGCGGGTACTCTGCCCCGGCATGCCCCGCCAGGTACGCGGCTGGAAATCTACCCTGATACTCCCGACTTGGCTGTGAGGCCACTTGGCCGTGTGGAGGACGGAATGGTGCGAAATAATCGTAGACACAGTTTATATTAAATTGGCTTTAATCCACGGACTTCTCCGGTGCTATGCATAGGTACACTGTACTCCCTACACATACACTACACAGTGGCAGAACCGCTACAAAGGCTATGATAATGCTCTATGCGGCGTCTGAGCCGTACAATTACACTAACACACGCTGATTACAAAACAAAACACACTAACATAACACTGTGAATTTGCCGCGGCAGTCTCGCGGGGACGTAATTACTAGTTCGCCGGAGACGGCCAGCACCGAAAGTTAATTGTCTTAGGAGGGCTCAATGAGCGTGATCCTAAATTCTATTCTACACTTACGTAAGGTTGTAGCTGGCAGGCGTATGCGCGGCGATCTTAACGAAAACGAGTTGGCTGGAGTCAGCCAGTGCCGTAAGTTGCCTGGTCCGCGACGCAGTACGGAATCACCAAGGAAACGTCGAGATAAGCCTGGGTCCGCGAAATGCACGCCGAGTATACGTGAGTAGCAATGAATAAAAAAGGTTTGGTTATTAAATCAAGTGCAGAGTAAATGATCGGTGGAACAAAATTGAAGGCTGCTCACGGACACACGTATTGACCCGGCGCGGAGTGGTTGGAGACTGCCGAAAATGGCCGCCTCGCAAGGGAGGGAAACTTTCACCTCCTTTGTGAGTCGGCGCCAAAGACTTATATCAACTTAATTTACTCTATTATAAGCTAAAAACATGTTCCAGGTGCTCAATTAAAGGGTAGCACCTGGTAATTGGGTGCTTAATTAAAGGGTAGCACCTGGTAATTGGGTGCTTAAGGCTTACCAACTGTTTTATAGTTGACGCCGTCCCCGTTGCCTGATCTGAATTTTACGTGAATTAGAAATGTTTTGATTAATTTTGATCTCAAGGGCGGGGTTCCTGGCCTCGTGGCTGCAGGCAGGGACGCGTCGACAAAGGACTCCCCGGGCTGTTATGGCCTCCCAGGACGCCTTAATAAAAACACACACGTACTTTTAGCTGGTTTATTCCGTCGCACACTTTACATGTTACACGCTCACGTAACTGGCCGCTTCATCGTCGACCTAAGCTCCACGCACGCCACCCTCTATTGGCGGACTTGTTACGGCCACACGGTAACCCGGTGGCAAGTACGTTGATAGGGGTTGTTCCCGGCGAGTTGCGAGTGGGATGCTCGGGCGAACGGTAAGTCTGTTCCTACCTACGTGAAAGTCTGCGGAAAGCAACGTGAAATGCGTGGGCGACTGGTCATACAAAATTACTAAATACAAACACTACACTACAGTCACTGTGGTTAGTCCCGGGTTCGGACCAGGTCCGGGTGTCCCACACAGGTGGTTATACAATGGCGGCTACTCCGCGTGGTGGCTGGGGCCACGTTACGCTGGGTACGGACGCGGCGGAATCCGGCAGGATATCGCACCCGCGACCGTGGCACGTCCCAGTTAATGACTCGTCTTAACACTTAGGTTCGCGTTTGGCGCAGTGCCGCCCCGCGTGGGCGAAGAACTATTTCCCGAGGTGGGGTTTCACTAGCGTGAGGCGCAGGTGCCACGAGGGGTCACCTAATTGATTACGTAGCACACGAAAAGCCCGGTATCGGGCTACACATTATATTAAAGGACCGTGCGAAATCTCGAACGGCCGATTCTGGCCGACCGGGGAGCTGAATTAAACGGTTTGACTATATTTACCTATTGCAGTGACTGGTGAAGTTGGCGCGAAAGTTGAGAGCTCCCCGTGCGTGGGCTGCCGGCCCTGGCGAGTGCTGGATGGCGACTGACTAACCTCCCTGGCCGCCGGGGCCAGGTAGGGGGGAAATTCCGCGGGAAACTGCGGAGCGCGGGAAGATGATTTCGGCCAGTTTTGTGAATGATCCCAGTTTACAAAATGATTATTAAATTAACATTAATTATTAGTTATTTTACAAGTATTAGTTTTTGTTTGCCTTATCAAATGCATGAACAAATTATTTAGTTGCGCAGTGCCACACCCGGCCGGGCGCTTTGCACACGTAGGGGGCAGTGACTGACGTCACGCCGTTCGGGGCACTGCACTATGTGGCACGCACAGGCGCGTTCGAGGCGCGGCACTGATCAGGTGTTGAGGACACATAACGGCCTGTGTTCTCAGAGGGAGCACTGACGGCGGCGCCATAGTATTTAATTACGTATTTGAATTGTGGCATCAAGTTGGCAACTGTAAATTTATTAACATATTGTCTCACTGTGAACTGTTCTAGTTGGATTTTTCCTAATCTGACTCGATCATTGTCACGGGCACTTTAATTAAGGCCAGTGGCCGCGGTGACTGGTAATGAGGTTCGTTGTCTACTCCGTGCGTGCAGTACTCGCATGGAGTTGCTACGACGCACTTGTTTAATGCCTGTGAATTAATAATTGTGTCCTAATGTCTTGTTCCTTAATTGTTTTATGGGGTCGAGCCCCCGGGGTTTCCGGCCCTGAAGTTTATTTGAGTCTAGTGGGGTCACGCCGGAGGCGCTCGCCTGACTCATTCCCGCTGGGCTAGGGGTGTGCTCCGAATACGGGATCTGGTACTAGCAATGCGGAGCACGGGCTTAGAGGCCATGGTCGGGACGACGTCATCTTCTTGTCCTATATTGAACCTGCCTTCTTAATGCCTGCAATAATTTAACTTCAGATGAATGTACCCAGGATTTTCCTTGTGTCTATTCAAGTTTTACCTTCACTAAACTTAACTAATTACAGTTTTGATTTAAGATAGGGGAACTAGATATTGCATCAATTGTAGCCAAGAATGTTCAAACACCAAACAAAGCACATGATACATGCTATTCTTTTTACTTGGGTGAAACACGACATGATTAGGCGTTTCTGCTTCGGCTTGAGATGCACTTTTTAGTTCTCTCTAACCCAGACCCTTCCTAAAAAAATACTCTTAGCTTCTGTTAGGTTATGAAAAAATTGGACGGTAGTCCGCTTCAGCGCCCATCAGTGATTGTTGTTATTTTCTTAATGATTGTTTACGTATCTGAAACACACAGTCAGTATAATTTGTAAATATCGGAAAAGGTTTTTAACGCGTGTGTGCCACGTACTATGGCTGTCGTGTTTACATTTGTATTGGTTGGATTTGTATTCGTTTAGGGCGATTTACAAACCAAGAATAAAGGCATGGGTGGATCACATAGTGTTGAAATACCAGGGGGTGGTACGGAAGGCTACCATGTATTGAGGGTACGTAAGGATTTAAACTATGTTTTAATCCGTGAAATTGTCATTGACAGCTGATCGCCTAATCATACACCACACACTTAACAAAACTCTGATTTCTTGTGATGATAATGTGTTTAAAATGTATTTGTGAAAACTGTTGCCTCTCCGTTAGAATTTATTGTAAAATTACAAAGACATATTCCTTAATTTTAATGGTCTATAGGAGGTGGAATTGGGGTGCTGGGGAAGGAACTTGCAAGGAAGACAAAAAGAGGCAAACGTGATGTGTATACGGAGAAACTGATAGAGGGACGAAAGGAAAGTGAGCAACTAGTCCAGCTATACTGAGAGGAAGAGATGGTCAGGTTTCCAAACAGGCATGTAGAGAAGTCTTGTTGTTGAGTGATTTGGAAGAGTGGGAAAATCTGGGGAACAATATGGAGGTAGGGAAACCCAGAAGCAGGAGAGAGAACTCCGGAAAGGTATTTAGCTAGATAAGGTGAACAGAGGCGAAGGGGAAAACTTTTTGGGGGACAATCTGGGTGTAGTTTGGCTGAGGAGAGTGTATTGGCGAGGAATTTTGAGCACTTTACTTGGAGAGTTAAAGAAAAATTAGAGAGGTCATGCTTGCCACTGGGCTTGTTCTCAACTGCCGCATCATTCAATCAACTGTCTTTCACAAGGTACATAGACACGGACCACCCAAAATAAATGGGTTCCAGGTTCGAAATGAGGATGTGAGTAAGGGAGGCAAGGAGACAGTACAAGGAAGGTACCGAGACTTGATGGTATGGGAAGAGCATCTGGAAGGTATAGATACTTGGAGCTGCTGTTTTCCTGGTCACGGCAGAGGGCAGGATGCCTGGACAGAGGGGCGAGGCAGTGTTTGTGTCTGAGAACAAAGAATATGGGAACAAGGAACATCCTTTTAGCTTTTCATCTATGTGGGGAAGTTGAATGGGTGTTATTATCCAGGAAATGGGTACATCAAAATAAATAAATAAAAATGTAATATATTTTATGTTCTGACATATTTTCTAATCTTTCAGTAAACTGAAATTGTGGTATTTCAAGTAGTTTACCAGTTATATATTGATTTAAAAAGTTTTTTTTTTTACCTACATCATTGCTGATTATATATACTATATGTCATTAGAAATCTTAATAATGGACAAAAATTAATTAAATATTGACACACAGAAAACAAGCCAAAAAACAGCCTATGAAAAAATTAAAAACATTGATAGCAGAAAAAATCTGTGGAAGGAAGTAGTCAAATATATTACAGAGACTGACAGTGGGTTAACAATGGGATACTAAACAGATACTGTGGACAGCACCTGGAAATGCACGTGTGAACCCAGCGTTGTGACAAAAACAGATATTCAAGACACCACTACGACAGAAACACAGTAGACTTCCTAAGGCAATAGCTGTGACTTATGGGAACTTGGATTTGTTCCCGTCTCTCAGGCACTAATTCATCTTTTTTTTTTACACGTTGTTGAGGTTTCTTATGACATACATTATAACGAGCAATGTTCAAATAACGAGCATTGTTCAAACTTCCGCTTTGAAGTATCCATTAAAATAACAGTTTTATACTGTTTTAATGGTAGCTTAGGTTAGCTACATGTTAAATACTTACTATAAATTGTTGTGAATAGTTGGTTTGGTTAGGTTAGCTATATTAAAAAAAAAAACTGTTGAAAATGTGGGAAAAGTTGATTTTGTTTGGTCAACAACATTAATTACTTATTACGTTATCATTTTGAAAAAAATAAATAAGTGTAGGCACCTCAACACAACAAACTTTTTTTTTTTTTTTTTTTTGCAAGAATCAACTACACATTTGAAAATATAACTTTGGGAATTTACATCAATGAAATCAAACAATCACCAATTCTACAAAATATGATTTCATTAACCTGCATAATTTACTTACTTGGACTGCAAGAAGCCTGTTAACTGCATATTGGGCCTGCAGTAATATTTTGTTAACTGTTTACTTACCAACTCTACAACTTTGCTGTTTGCATCTGCAGGTGCAAGATGGCTCCCCGGGTCAGGCAGCTGGACTGGAAGCCTTCTTTGATTTCATTGTTGCAATTGGAAATACAAGATTAGTAAGTATAAATACTGTCATGACTTAAGGATGTGTGTGTTCTGGCTCGTAATTTATCATTTATGTGAGACACTGTTTAACTATGGTTTTCTTTTAAATTAACTTAATTTCCATGAAATGAAATTAAAGTCTGTTGCATTTTTTTTTTGTTTAGTTAAGGGGCTTTTTTTTTTTTTTTAAATATTTTTTGGAACCTTAAGGGGGTGCCTCCCATTTCAGGTCATTATTTTATATTTATATTAACCACTGATCAACTTTTAAACTTTTTCAATTGTTTAACTTTCACGAAATGAAAAATATTTACAGCGCATACTTTTTGCATGATTAGCTGCCAAAGTTACATTTTTAACGTTTTTTGGTTGTACAAATAAGGAGAATTTAATTTATTGCAGAACTGAAATTTTTTAAGTTTAACTGCAATACCCCTGGCTACTTCATGATATGGTTTGCATTTCTATCACAAAATCTCATTTTGTGTTTCTTGGATGTGAAAATCTTAACAAATTTGAGAATTTTGAAATGCCAGGTAAAATTAATTAATATGTAAATGTAACAATTTAATAAATTTCAAATCAGGTGTTAAGACACGGTAGACACTAGTCCCAGCTGGGTTGCTTGAATTGTGATTACTCATTCAGGAAGTAAGTAGTTTCCACAAGTGTTACAGGCATGTTAAAAAAAATAATTAACTTGTAATGGTCAAATGACTCATGACCTCATAACATCTTGTCACCGGCTGGCCTCTACGTTCAAGGCCAGGGCTGACAACCGTGCACACGCTCGCCAGAGAGGGCCAGATATAACAGTAAAGCAACCCCCCTCTTTACCAGCAGTGCATACTGAAGGCAAAAGAAAATTAGCAGAGGAAAAATTTTAGAGTAGAAACGGACACATACTGTCTTATTTATTGTGCAAAATAGTGATAATATGGATCATGGCTCATTCCAGCCAAATAACCAACTACCAAAAGCTAATATTGTAAATACAAAAAATATTATCTAACAATAAATACATATAGAAAAGCTAGCCTATATAAATATATAGATTTCTTTAAAGTTCGTAAATAAGTAAAGGGGTCCCCATAAAATATTAAATAAAAATCAATCGTTCGAGTGCTGGCAATCAGTTCTCACTTCACAAGTCCGAAAAGAGCGTAAACATCTCCAACAAGGTAAGTTCCAAAAATTAGTACAAGTTCTGTGCACAAAAATCACTTCAGGAAATCCTTTAAATATTAGCTTTAGTGTTGCACAACGTATTTATACTCAAATGCCTCTTCATTTAACTATGCATGGGGCTACATACACAAAATCAATTAGCTTGCACTGCAATCCATTCATTGACTATTTGGATGAATATCAAAATGAGGAAGTGTCTATTCAGTTCTGTACTATCATCCAAAAAGTACTAAAAATTCTTCGGCCTCTAGGTCCCAAATAATAAGACGGGAAGGATACTCCTTACTTTGAGACATTCGGCGAGGGGGTCCCCGTCGCCGTCGTCAAGGCCCGTGACGGCGGCTGGTGTTTGTGGAAGTTCAGGAGCTCCATGTTGACCCGTCGGCAGTCAGAACAGCAGTCCGCTCGCGGCGGTAGCTACGGCGCCCTCACTCTTGCGCGATTGTCAGCTGTTTCAATTCGGCCGGTCGGCCCACATCGTTCAGTCCGTAAACACCCGAGCCAGCACCGACAGCATTTGCACGTAAACGAACTGATTTAAAAAAAATAACCATCCTAAAATATTAATACAATTATTAATCCTTAACATAAAGAAATAATCCAAATGAAGTAGCAATAAATAAATAAATAAATCAAAGGAAAATAATTACCAACTGAACAAAATAAACCCTAACTAAAGCGAGACAGTTACTGATTCGCGCCACGTTCGCGTGAAACGGAAACAATCTCAAATTCATATGGTTCTCAAACTTATTTCTCATTTGTTCTGAAAGAAAATGCATTAAAAAAATATTTGTTACTGTAGTTTTTGTTTTATCATCCACAATATAGTGATATAGTCCAATGTCAGAAAATCCACATGGAGGAGATGATACAGTTTGCTCCTGCACACTGAACTGTGCTGATTTGTTCCAACCCCTGACATATTTTGCTGTAATGGAGAATGGGTGTATAGTTAAGAGTGAAGTTTTGCAAAAGTAACTACATATGTTGTGAATGGTCTGGGCAGAAATAAAGAGTAAAATTATTAAAAACCAGTGAGGGGATTTGAAAGCTCGTGAAATTAAGGGGTGCGATATGGTGTATTGGCATGTGCTTTGGTGTTATTTCAGTTTTATCGCAATTCCCTAGTTATAGACTACGAGAAGTTCGGAGACTGGTCCTCAGGGTTGACACTACACTAGAAGCACTAGCTAGCTTCACACTTGTTGAGCCTCAACAACAACACACACACACACACACACCCCTGGCTAGGCGGGCCTCTCAAGCCCTGGTCTGTCCACCGCACGAGGCGGTGGTGACGGGCTGGGCCATAGAGAAGATGAACCAACAGCCCGGGGGCAAGCAGTGCTGTCAGGGTAAACCCAAGCACTAGAGAGAATCGGGAAACCGGGAAACCGGACTGAGGCGTTGCGTGGTGCTTGCCGCAGGACCAGGACAACGACACGCTGAAGGAGCTGCTGAAGGCCAGCCTGGACAAGCCCATGAAGATGACGGTGTACAGCAGCAAGACGCAGGCGGTGCGGGAGGTGACCATCTCCCCGAGCACCTCGTGGGGCGGCCAGGGCCTGCTGGGCGTCAGCATTCGCTTCTGCTCCTTCGAGGGCGCCAACGAGAACGTCTGGCACGTGCTCGTGAGTAGCTCCGAGCCCGCCCGCCCCTGGAAGGCTTGACGCATGGCAAGGCTTCAATCTGGGAAAAGTTTTAGAATTGTCTGAGAATTTTAAGTATCTGGAAAAAAAAATCGGGTTTGCGACCATGCAGTTTTTAATATTTAAAACGAAAGGTGAAGCATTTTAACATTTTTTTTTTGTTGATCAATATTGAAAGATAAATAATCTTATACACAATAGGATTAATATTCCCAGCAACGAACGACTGCAAAAAAAGTCAAGGTTGTCAACATTTACTTTCGAAAAGTTAACGACTTTCAGGTTGTAAGGTTTGTCTCTAAATCTCGCACAGTTCTCTTTTTTTTCCAAAGAAAATAAAGAGCGTTAGTTATAGCACTGGTTTGCCACTCTTTATCTTCCTTGCTCTGTGGGTGGGACTAGCCAGAGTAAGCTGGTCCAACCAACCAGCGTGATGTAGCTGCCTGTGAACACTTTTTTTGTGTTCCCGACCGTTTTTTCTCTTTTATTATTTAAGATGTATGCAGAATTATAGCTTTTAAAGCAGAAAATACAAATTGTGATTATTGCTGCTGTCCTTGTTCAAGAGTAAATTCGACTGTTGCCAGGGTTTCGGACATCATGCTCATTTGGCGTCCCCAACACTTGGTTGTGATAAAAACTTGATACTGGGTCATTCCTATCTCAAAGAAAACATCCATCTAAAAGTTTTCTGTGTGTAATGAAGCAATGTAATGTGACGGTGGATTGACAAGTAATGCCTACATTACCACGACTTTTTTTTTATTTGTTACCCGATTTTCGCAGTTCAGTTTTTGTTGTACCTGAAAGCTGTCTTCTATGTGATGCGCTGTTCACTTTTAATGTAGTGTCCATCCCTTTCCAACCACTTGCGCCAACGCGTGACTAGTCTGGCAAACCCGTCGGAGAAGAATTCCGGTGGTTGTCAACAACACTTGTCAACAGCATTGCATAGAGGATACACGTGGTTTTCAGGTACAACAAAAACGTGGAAAATCGGGTAAAAATATAAAAAAAAAAGATATAAGCAAGGAGGCATTACTTTTCAATCTAGCTTCGTATCTTGCCTCTACTTTAAAATATGGTAACTCTGTGGTAGTGATACTAGGGCATTTTGCTTTTGTAGCGAGGCAAGGATTGATGGTGTTTTTCAATCAGTCTCTTTTAATAAAGTAACATCCACTTGTCGTTTCTTAACAAAAAAATCTGTTTCACTGACTTCAGTAAAAGAGTGAACAAATCAAAATACTTTTATCGGATCAAATAAAGTATTACTTTTCTGTGTATAACCATACAGATTTTTAAAAAATTGAAGTTAATGATAGTATTGGCATAGCAATTTGGAATTACCTTTTGATGTCATATAAAAAAATTGCAATGAAGAAATTATTTTTTTCTTTATTCTTTGTTATATATGAGTGTGAAGGAGTGAGTGTGTGTGCAAATTTGGTTCGCATAGATTTTCACATGTGTTATATTTCGTCGTGATCACACTTGGAGAGGTCCAGAAAGCTAAGTAGAAATATAAGTATGTATCGATGTTGAAGATTGTAGATTTTTCACCACCTTTTGTCTGAAGGTTCTCGGTGTGTTGAGTTGTCGCTGCGACGTTGCAGTCGTGCGTCGGAGATGCAATGTGCGTTGTGAGCCCGGGAGAGCCCGGGAGCGAGGGCGTCGGACCGACGGGACGGGAGTGTTCCCAGGAGGTGCACCCCTCGTCGCCGGCGGAGCTGGCCGGCCTCAGGCCGTTCACGGACTACATCATCGGCGCGGACTCTGTGCTGCACGAGAGCGAGGACCTCTTCATGCTGATCGAGGCGCACGAGTCTCGCCCGCTCAAGCTCTACGTGTACAACACCTCGGACGACACCTGCCGCGAGGTCTCCATCACGCCCAACTCCCAGTGGGGAGGGGAGGGCAGGTCTGTGCCCGCTACTGTTCCTTCGACATGCGTGCATTCCAGCTAATCACTAGGGACAGGTTTTTATGGCATTACTTTAGCCAATTTCAGTTTTAAACCAGAAGTTTTCTGTGTTACTGTTTCATAATTTTTTTTTTTTTAGAATTCTTTTTTATTAATAAAGAAAGCTTATTATTTAACAAATATTACACTTAAATGTTTCATTGTTTCACTAATTATTTTACCACTTATTTGACCTAAATAGTGTCATTTTGACTAATGTGTGATGCACTTTTGCAATTAAATAATTTTAATAGGCATTTTTAACTTATCGGAACAATAAAAATAAATTGGCAACTATTTTTATGTTTGATAAAAATCTATCAACATTGTAACGTAAAAATATTTTACTAGTAACAGTTGCAAGAAGTAAAAAAAAAAAAAATCTAGTCATTTTCAATTCTACATATAAGTATTGTGGTATAAACTTCATGCTAAATAAATTGCATTCATTGAATTTAATACATTAATATATTATGTTTTTTGTGATTTAATTTTTATTTAAAAAAAAAAAAGATTAATTTCATGATTTTAGTATCATTTCGGAGCTTTATGGTGTTTTGAAATGCTTTTGCATGTTGATACACCACATAACACATGCAAGTAGTACACCTTAAAGCACCTTATGCAATTAAAATCATGAAATTAGTTAGCATTATTAATGGAAACTTAACTCAAGTCACAAAAACATCATTTTTTTAATATTAAATTCAATGAATGTAATTAAATGAGTTAGAAATGAGTGCCAAAATGTGTGGACTAAACAGACTGGGAAAAAATTTTTATTTTTTTTTAATTTTGATCTTTCAATTGTCATTAGATAATAACACATTTTTTTACATATTACGTTGGTACTTTTTTTTATTATTCCAAGTAGTTAGACAGGATTATTTTAAATTATTATGTTGTAAACATGCATTATTTAGCAGTGAAAATGACACTTTCTTTGGTAAAATGAGTACTATATTATGAATCATTCGTCATTTTTTTGTTGAATGACATGCTATCTTTATGAATAAACAGAAGTCATAATAAATAAAAACAGTAACAGCAAAATATTGTGTACTAAAAATAAAATTATAAAATTTTTTCTCTAGGAACATATTATGTCAAAATGTTAAAATTTCTGCAGTGAAATCAATTAGCAGTTATTTACTTATTTATGTGAGCGAATAGATAAGATATATTTTGCTATTGTCTTGGCATGATGTGGAGTGTGTGTGTGCAGCCTCGGGTGTGGTATCGGGTTTGGCTACCTGCACCGCATACCCATCAGGGGGCACCCCGCGCCGTCAACCTCCGCGCCTCGCGGGACCGCCAAGACCCCCATCCCCTCGCCACCTCGCCCCGCGGCGCCTACTGTCACGCCCTTGAAGCCGCAGCACTCTCCCGTGAGTTCCCCCACGTCTACAGAGGTTACGTGCATGCTTGATGAAATTTTGTACACTTCAACTTTAAAAGAAAAGGAAGGTCACTGTCGGCATGAGATTTCGAAAAAAATCCCCCCCCCCTTGTGCCGGGGCCCATTTCGTGTTTCTTTCCTGTGGCCACCAGTAGTTTTGATTTCATATTCAAAAATTAAATTTTTATATTAGAATTACTCTCCAAAGCGTAAAGTCTGGGAATGCAGTGTACTTCAGCTAGTCATTGATATAAAAATGAACAGAATAACATGTATTGACTGGTTGGTGCTTGTTAAGTAGATCCTCGCGTTAAGAGAGCACGTTTGTGTGGGGGTGTGACATTGCAATGTTTCTCAAGCGGCAAGCATCTAGGAAAGTAGGTCAATGGAAGAACAAATTCATTTGCACAAAATTTTATTGTCTTAATTTGTGTATCTGCTAGATTTAACTTGTGGGAACTTGTGGCTCCGTCTGGAAAACTTTGGAGGAAACTTAAAAAGGGCAGGAAAAACAATCGCTTAAAGCTCAGGCATGCACGCATATTTTTTTCCCGGTACTTTGCAGACACCAAGAAAGTGTGTTGCTAAAACATGTCTCATCTTTAGTTTACAA
Source organism: Bacillus rossius redtenbacheri (assembly GCF_032445375.1). Taxonomy (NCBI): domain Eukaryota; kingdom Metazoa; phylum Arthropoda; class Insecta; order Phasmatodea; family Bacillidae; genus Bacillus; species Bacillus rossius. The sequence goes on from NC_086334.1 coordinate 7,001,850, forward strand.
TATGCATTTTAATTGGAATGTACTCTCTTTTTCCAATGCATGATTTCTGCCATTAGCTATGCCCTTGATCAGTATGTACGTACATCATATAGCACAAAAGATTTACACACAACTGTGTAATGTAATGAAACTTTTTTTGTGATGTATTTCAAAAACATTGTACTTTGTAAAGTAAAATTTGGAATGAGAATTTCGGAAGTGTAGTTTTCCTGTTGAAATGTATCTAGAACATCATCTGATATTAATTTTTTTATTTCATATCATTTGATATTTAAAAAAAATTTCTTTCTTGAGCATAGGACATAATTTTATGCATTGCCTTGTTACTAATAATGACAAATATTTTCTCCTGTGAAATAATAATTGGTGTTTAGCATTGAATTACATATTTCTTTTCTTTCTGAATGACTCTGTCAATTGACACTAATAATGTTATCGAGCAGTGTAGTATCTGGTCACAATTTTTTTTTGTACTGCAGTTTAATGGCGAGACGGACTGTAGTTGTGATGGCGCGGCGGATTGGGGATTGTCCATTAATTACGTGAGGCTCGAGGGGGGGGGGGGGGGGGGGGTTCGGGAAAAATCACGAAATATCACAAGGTTGGAGGGGGGGTGTAGAGAGATATCACGTGTATTTATTTTTTCGCGCTATTTCTACTAAACCGAAAAGCGATGTGTGACCTTGACTCGCCCTAGCCAGGCAACAATATCCCCGCCCGCCACAACATGAACCACCCGGCTCAGCTTGCCAGTCGCCAGTAAGACTGTGATTTTGGCGCCGAATACATGCGTAAATCACATATAAGCCTTTCCTTTATTATTTTTATGCCAGTGAGAATAAGCCTGCAACCTTAATGTGTGTCTGGACAGTGGACATTTTTATCACTGTGCTTAATTTTCCAGGATTAAATTAGATTATACCTATATTTAAAGATAATATTCTGAAATTTTTAAAAATATTTTGTACCAAAAAAATTAAAAAATACACGTGATTTATTTGTAGGTGGGGGGGGGGGGGGGGAAAGAGAGTCTGAAACCTCACCACAAATCACTAGGGGGGAGGGGGGGGTTAAAAATTTGCTAAAAAAAAATCACGTGATTAATGGACGACCCCTTGCCTGAGGGAATGTGGTCGCTGTGCACAGGCGCCAGTGCCGGCCAGCACGCCCAGCACGGCTGTGAGCGAGCTGACGGCCGCGGTGTCGAGCATGACGGTGGACCCGGCGGGGGCGGGAGGCGGTACCACGGCCCACCTCTTCACCCTGCCCCCCCGGAGCGGCGTGGAGACGGTGGCCCCCGCGAGCGGCGTCCTGCCGTCGGTGGCGAGCATGGCTGCCACCCTCACCACCAGTGAGTCTCCGCGCGTCCAGCATCTGTCGGCTTTCCGGTCGTAGCGTTTGCTTGTGGCTTAATTTTTCATGCCGCCAACTGAAACTTACGTAGGATGTACATAGAACCGGTGCGATGAATACCATTCAAAATGTATATTCATAACGACGGTTTGTACCGTCACTACGTCATCAGTAGTCGGAGTTTAACTGAAAAGGTTGTGTTCTTACTAACACAGCTTGTAATTGTGGCCTTAACTTTCACAAAGAAGAGCGTGTAGCTCCCCCAAATCTCTCGGTACCTCGTTCAGACGTCGACTAAATGAACGAGGCTGCAAAGCCCCCTCTGCCACAAATGAAGTTGCAGGTACGTGACCCCTTTAGCCAAACACAGCATAGCCCTTGCATAACCATAGCAGTTCACAATTTCTTGCACCTTGCTTGGAGGTGTTTTCAATAGTAATTTCACCGAGGAAAAAAATCATAATATCTGATGACCATCATTTTTAAGCAATCAAAAACTTACCTGTAAAAAATACTGGGTGGTTGCTGTGAATCGGGGGTGGGGTTATATCTCTTGCCCGACCTGAAATCCTAAAAAAATCTATCGTTCCCACCAAAATATTTTGAGAACCAACAAATGTGCCTTGTGTGGAATTAAAATTTTAATTGTAGGCTATCAGTAAGAGTTTACGGACCAGGTCTCGAATTCAACTTGTTATGTTTAAGGGCCTTAAAATTGAGTTGGTTTGAAAGTATGTGGAAGATTGTTACGTTTGAGAGATCCCATCGTCTTATCTTTCTCGTACAAAGGTGTGACGTAGTGCGCTCGCTAACTTGGAAGTTTGGCCGACAGATGGGCCGGCACCCACCATCCCGGGCATGCCCCTGACGACGCCCATCTCGCTCCCGGGCATGCCGCCCATCACGGTGAGCGCCTCGGTGCCCTACACCGCCCTCCAGGGAGTCCAGGGCTCCGAGGGGGCAGGGTCCCAGCCGGCCTACCAGGTGCCGGCGCCCCAGCAACAGCCCTACCAGCCCCAGCAGCAGGCTTACCAGCCCCAGCAACAGGCCTACCAGCCCCAGCAACAGGCCTACCAGCCCCAGCAACAGCCCTACCACTTCCCACAGCAGCCGTCCCAGCCGCCGTTCTACCAGGTGCCCGCGACCTCCGTCAGCATACCCACTGCGCCCTTGCAGTAGCCTCTCGTCGCTGCGGTCACACCCGCGTTTCCACCGTGGGCTGCTCTGTCGCAGGGGGAAATAGAAAGATGTATTTATTAATCACGCGAAAAAAGTTGTTTTGTTGGAAAAAATATATGTACATATATTTCGTTCAGCTGGATCCCGACCATCTTGGCTGGGGTTCGGCGAGGTTCGCGAACGAGGTGAGGTTCTTCTGTCTCCTGGGTCTCTGTACGGAGTCGTGTGTTTTCGAAGGAAGGGTTCGGTTGGTGCTACGGACTGGACGGAAACAAGCGCCGGTCGAAAAGGATTTCTTCACGGTCCAATCCGTTGCTCTGTTGGTTTATAATCCGGTGAGGTTTTCTCGCAACAAGATTTTGGGCGAGACCTATTTTTAATGCTTTGTACAACTAGGTGTATCAAATAATTAAAATAATATTGTAATAGTGCTTTCTGATTTTTGGCATGTATTGTATTATCAATTATGATTGAATGTAACAACTCGTAGCATTTTAGTTAACCTAATTCAGTTTTCTGTATTGTAGCTTTGCGCTATACTGCAAACTTTAGTTCTAAGAGAGTTTGTGGTGTGAATAGCTGTGTCGTTGCTACCTACCAAACAGCCTTTTTTTTCCATCCCACAATTGCACCTATAATATCATTTTTCACTGTGTGTTTATGTATGACAACATAGTAGCATTGTATCATATTTTTGAGGCCTACTTACCATTCAAGGTACCAATATTTTCTACTTTGTATGAATATAGGTTTAAGAATGGTGTAGGCCTAATTCATTTAAAGTAGATTTGTGCAAATTTTTTAACGATATTATCTTAGAGAACTTTTGTGAATATCAAACAATTGAAAAGAACTTTTATGAAAGAAAACAAAGATAAAAATTCTAATTAAAACTTGGTTAAAGTTCACCTCTAAATGAAAATATTAGTTAGAATTGTGGAAAGTAATTTTTTTTTGTGAAATATGAAATGAAAATATATAAATTGAAAATTGATCAAGCACCTACAGAAGGAAAAAAGAAACGTAATTGCAAAGTAAATAGCATTATCATTTGTGATACAACATTTGAGTAAAAATTTAAAAAAAATTAGATAATTTTTCGTAAGACATGTGAGGTTGGCTCCTTTTGTAATTAATTTTGAAGTTATTTGAGCGGTGAGCTATCCTAACATGGTAGTTTATCCTTTTAGTTTTTAATCTTAAAATATAAGTCGCTTCATGGCCATTTCTGTCTCACACTTAAAGGTGTACTATGATTGAGAATGCCTTCTCATAAATTTAAGTTTTAATTTAATGAATTTTGATGTACATTCGAGGTACAGTAAAGATGTTTGAAAACATGCCTTGCCGGGTTATCGAACGTCAATATACTTTCTACAGAAATACCAAAGAAAAAATTAATGTATGGTACAGTGATGTTTAAAACAAGTTTCATTAAGCTGCTTTAAGAACGAACACAGAGCGATCTAAAGTCGCGGGCAGCACAAGGGGGACATCTGACACTTAAGGTCAACAAATCCTCTGGGAAAAATTCCAAATGTGAGCGGCTGGATTGGTGCCAGATAACGGTGCGTGTCGAAGTGAAGAATTCTGGATCCTGTGCAACTGAACGCATTAAGGTGGGTGTACATTTGTGAGCCGAATCGTTCGCAAGGCGTTCATTGAAATCATTTTCACAACATACTTCCAGCAATCCATAGGCAAGGTATGAAACAACCGTGAACCATCAGTAGTCATTTGTCAGCCAACGATTTGTGTACTAAAATCATGACTTCATGTGAGGAAGATAATTATGTGGTTTTGGTCTCGGCACCTTTTCCCTTCCAAGCAACTTCTTAAAATGTTTTTTTTTTCCTTAATTGGTCCTATTGTTTAGGACCTTAAAGTAAATAAACTGTTTCAGTGAATTTTCATTTGACTTCATTTTAATGTATTTTCTCTCTCTTACAGGTGTATAATTGTATATTACTCCACATATCCACATCTATGAGTACACTTTTGATATTTATATGAATCAACACCTTTTAATTACTATGTTGATTGAGTGAGAATTAAAATCATAAACAACATTAAGCACATTAGATATAGTAGCACCTTAAATAAGGTTAATATGATAGGAAACTACTAATAGTGTATTCTTGTTGTATTGATTATGAAACAGTATGAGTTTTCATGCACAAGTATTACCATTTACGGATAACAATGCGTCGGTTACTTATCCAACCAAAATCTTACTCTAGGTGGACATGATGCTTCCAATAGAGACACTGACATATCAGGAATAAATATCTGGCCCCCTAGCTATGCTGTCTAAAGAAACATAAATATGGACAATTAATTGCTTATTTATAATTTTTATCTGATTCCCGATAAATATAAGTTATTTCATTATCCTTTCAATGAAATTTGTGTACAATTTACTTCAACATACATCACAGTCATGACTATTTTATAATTCTCTATCTAAACATCAAGATTACCTTTTGGGCATATTCCTCGTTATTTCAGGCACAAAATAAATAGTGAATATCTTATTAAATACATCCCAACGTTATTACGAGCAGATGAAACTGATGTTGCTAGTGATACTCGTTACTAAAGTACAACTGGCTAGATTTGTAGAAGTTAAAATTTAAACATTTTCTTCCAAGCTTTCTTAGTTTTACAAAGGGCACAATCAAAAGCCACTAAATCCTCTATTTCTGTCTGTAGTAACACACTTTTTGGATAGTCTGCCAAAGAGCAAAACATTAGGCTTCTGAGACACTTGTAAATTAAACTAATCCTTGGTATAGAGAAACAAAATAATTTTATACTTCAGCAAGAGTTGTGTTCTTACACCATGGTCAAATAAACAACTGTGGGACAAAATAAATACGTGAAGGTCAAACAAATGAAGCCTGGCTGTTCACGAGCAGAAAGAAAACTAAGGAACTGCATACCACGCTGTCCCAATGTGTTCTTCAGGAAATCAGACGGGAGGCGATTAGCGAGTGTTCATTAGGCACTCAAATCCTCGTACCAACCATAAGAACTAGCACCTCGCGAACTATTCGGCTCGCCAGTGTATACGCAACTTTAGATGCGTAACATTAATAAAATTAAATTTTTAGTTTGATTACTTTTTCATTATATTAAAGAAAAATAAGGCACTTAAACTAGCATGGTATTTTCATACTAACCAAACAAAACATTTGTTAGGAACTTTAATACTTTTATAACTTGAAAATTTTTGTTTTATAAACATTAATTAAAAAAATTTCTTATCCAAATTGAAAATGAATGTTCAGTATGTTTTCGTTATTGCTGGATATTTGCACAACCCTAAGTTGTTCAACTGGAGGATATTACAGCAAGGTTATGCTGAACGTTGTAAATAAAAAGCAGGTAGAGAAGTTTGAAGAGAGGGAGTAATTGGGAAGGGAACTGGGGAGCACCAGTCATGAATGGTAAAGGGCTAATTAGAATTGTCATTGTAGTGTGATTATGATCAGAAGAACACTTTCTAAAGCTGTACTTTTAGGCTGCCGACTTCCTGATCTTGTACTACACACAAGCTTTGTTGTGATTTCTGTCAAAATATATTATTTTATTCATGGAGAAAAGTTTAATTTACTGTATCAAACCTGCTGAAGGTTCCTAATGTTACTGATATTGAGTCTGCTAATAAAGTGTATGAATGTAATAATGCTGAAAATGAAAACAATTATGTGTACAAATTTTTTTACAGTATAACATGTTTAAGAAGAGGCAGTATCTGTGAGTTACGTTTACAAGTGTATTACTACGTAGTACAGAGAATAACAAAGGCCAAACACAAAAAACAATCAAAGTTTCAACCATTTGGTGTTGTCCATCAGGATAGTGCAGAAATGTCAATATGTAGTATATACATTTATGTACTACTAACGTACTAACACAGCCAGGAGATTTTGTGGTAAGATCCTGACCTATTGTTTTGAAGGAACACAGTCTGAAAAAACTTGTCTGGTATTGTAGGTTTATCAGTTTGCAAAGAAAGTCTTTCTTTATGTCAAAATACAATGATGAATACTTACTCGCAGAGAATTGTTGAGAAAAAAAAATTCAGCTGTTGTTAGCGTGGTTATGGTAGCATGTGGATTTGGTAAATTTTTCCGTACATACATAATTTTTTTTTAACAAAAGTTGGCTTGGAGGAAATAATTTTACTTGACCGAAGTCATAGTATCCATTAAAATTATGATGTGCTGACCATTTGCCAAAAATACTGGCATTTACAACCATTATAACACGGTACTGTCAATCACGTGGAATTGTCAGAAACACCAATAATGCTCAGTGACATGCCTTCTTCAAGACTGATTCAACAGAGGCCTTCCTACTAATGTATCAAGGCAAGGTTCATTTCTCTCCCAACACCTGAAATTACTAATATTCCCAACATTTATGTATGAGCAAAGTTCGTGTTAAATTTGTACAGGAATCTGTGTAATTTTCCAAGTCACTTGGTCAACTGATAAAAACTGATAAAAATCATCAGTATTTTAATTCAAAATATTTTATAATCACTATTATGTTCACATATTTACTAAAGCATTAAAAGACTTCATTTCATGACTTGATGTGAGCTTTTGGACATACGCCATTGCTAAGCACATGTATGTCTGTAGAAGAAAACTACAAAAAACACAAAAGACCAAAAAAACAAAACAAATTAAGCAAAAAAATTGCTGTTGTCAACAGTATATATACATCACATAATATTCCAAAACAGGAATATGGTCAAAAACAAAGAAAAATGGACTAACAGAATGAAAAAACCCTACAAATGATGACAGGACAAAAATATTGAACCCAAAAAATTCAGCACAACAGTTGAAACGAGACAAAAACACAGCAAAACAAAATGATGAAACAAACATAATAGTGTCACATCAAGTCATGCACTCCCATTGCACAAATCTTTCAAAGATAATACTTAATTCCAGTTAATTGCTTGAATTTAAATGAAATCATGAGCAGTTGAGGAGGACCCCTGAAGTCATGATTGGAGCTATGAGACTTGTCGAGTGTCGTCTCTGTTGGTCCGAGCTCTCGGAACGCGAACGAAGCATGGCGAGGTGTAGGCGTCGCAGACATGGAGTGACGGCAGTCCGGAGCACCAAGCACCGGAACGCTGCAACCATGTGTTCACCATTAATCTAGTCCCGGCATTTTCATCCCTAGAGAAAGGACTAATGTTCTGTGCATGGTATTCCCTTGAAGTAATGAAAGGTTGTCCAGTAATGCCCATAACCATAATTCCCTGACATCTCCGGGTCTTTTGTAATTTATAACATGTAACATTCAACTACTTCCCGACACTGCCATGGTCACAATATACCTACAAATTCTTCACTGCCGTGATAAAACTATGCACACAACGTATTTGTTGTACATCACATTCTGCAGCACCATCACGAACGGAATTCAGCAGTGTGTTCCACATATGCTTCTGTGCTCTAAAATGTTTGGCACGGCTAAGAGGCACGCATAGTAAGGGGCGTATCTGTGTTAGTGAGGTGGTCAGATAAGTGCGACGCTCACTGGTACTTCTAGCGAGGTATCTCAAGGCAGTGACTATAACACTGTATGGTGGATAAATGAAGATTAAGGTGTAATGCAAATCCTTTGAGTGCTTTTAGGGTGATTCATGCCTAAATATTATTCTGGAAACACCTTTTAGCCATTTTCTCTCTTATAAATATACAGTTTAAAAACAAAATACAGAAACAGAACTACTCATCTGCCCTTGGTGTATGTATTAAGTGCTTTTCAATAACTGATACAGTTTTTGTATCTTGAGCAGTTTGCGAATCACGTGGTTTTTTCTGTAGCTCTGCACATTGTGTGTGTACCCTTAATGGGTTAGCCACATAGAATAAGTTTTTTTCTACCCATTTTATTTAGATACCCTTACAAAACATATATTTCCCTTACTATTTGAGGGTTTTCCTTGGTATTGGACATCCTGAATATCAACAGAAAATTAAATCAGTAGAAACCTTATTTTGAGTAGAAGATACTGGAAAATAATCTTGAGCAGTAGACACCCTTCAAGCAACACTCGATGGTGGCTACACGTAATTGAATGAATGTGTCCAGATGGTGCCTGACAATGAAGCATAATAGTCACCTAATCCTAATAACAGGTACTGTTTTTAGTCAGTAATGTTTTGTCTTTCTGTACCACAGTCAACCTTTGTTTAGTATCGTAGAAGTCTTGATGTAATTATTGCATCCAGGTTATAACATTTTTTTCCCTCTCAAACCTTGTAAACCAGGACCATTGAAGGGGAGTAGCTGGCTTCAGAGGTTCCAGATGAGTTTCAAGATTGTTAATAGAATTAATAAGAAATTTTACAAGTTATGTGATATGCTTATATCATATGTACAGTTATGACCATAGTTACAATTATGTTTTTTTTTACTGTGGGGTTTCAAATTTGTAAAATAAATAATGGAGGGCCCGATTAAATAATTTGCCCCTGGGACCTTAGTTTTTTTCGATGGTCCTCATACCAAGATTTATCGTTACACAAGTCATTACTTTCTTGTACATTACCTGTGCTTGGCAGTGTTGCCACTACTGTCTATTTTTATAAAAAAGGTTTGCAGTGAATTTCAAATTTTTTAAATATTTTTTTGGTTAATAACTTGTATCAGAAATATGTTTTAATATCCAGTTTTACAAAATTATTTGGTTTTCTTCACTTAATCATGCAGTAAAATAAAATTATTTTTGGTTATTGAAATTCAAACTATTTTTTTTGAATAACCAATGAAATATTTATAACAGAGTGATTTTATTACATTATGAGCTAGTTTCTAGTGAAATACAAACTGTTATCAGAAGAGTTGCTTTCAGCTACATTGCAAATAGAAGCAAAAATACTATGTAAAAGTAACTTGGAGTTTAATAAATTCATTTTACAGTGCTTGTAAATGTGAATTTTCTTTGTGCAATCCCTAGGCCAGTGCGATTATCAATTTTTATATTCGTGCCAAGAATGCATTGTGCAGGTAAGAATATTATTATATCTTAGATTTATAGTGGATGATTGATAGTTTGTTGATAGTCAAACAGTAAGTGGATTTCACAGGCTTCACTGTTTTAAAATTAAAGGTCAATCCGATTGAAATCAAATAGCCTACTTTTTTACCCCCTTTTTTTTTTTGCTCATAATTATGCTCACTTTGATGATGTAACTCTGCAGACATTTATTACAGTCTTGTACAGAATCCACAGCAAACTTATAGGCGAGCCAACATTCAGTTTGAGGCAGTGTAAAAGCATTCCTGGAACATTTAAAAAATTCAAAAGTTTGCTAGGAGGCATCAACAATGCAATAGCCATTGCCGGGACGTTAAGAATGCATCAACCATGCATCAGCCATTATCATGGAGATTTTAGACAAAAAAAATAGGAATTTTCTTCTTTAACACACCCAAAACCCCTCTTGGGATCTGATTTCTGTTAAATCCGTTCATAGCGGATGTCTATGTAGCAAAAGGAAAATACGTGCAAAATTTCAACTCTGTACGTTTTTTTTAGTTCCGGAGAATTCTTGATGACTGAGACAGTTGTGGTATTTCGCTAATGTACAGGCCGAGACTCAATTCGACGGACAGACTTCAGCTCCAGGTTCATCACGACAAAAAATAAGTCGAAAACATCTAAATGACATGGTCTAAAGCAGGGATTTCCAAACTTTTTTTTTTTCCAGTTCGCAGTGCCCTACCTAGTTGAAATGTGTGTACAATAACAGGAAAGATAATAATGATAATTTTTGATGACACTAGGCACAGGAACGAAAACATTTAATCTGAGACTCACATACCACAATCTGAGTCTCGTGTGGGTGTGTACTAGAATTAACACACAAGAATATGTAATTACCAAATACTAAAAAAAATTCAGTGTCAAGTTAATGTGACGTGTGAGCTTGGTGATCACATTTCCGAATAAAACCCGAGCAGCGTGAGTACCGGCAAACACAGCACGCGCAATTTGAATTGTTCATTGCGAACGTAAGTAAGTTAAGTTTGCGGAGAAAAGAGAGAAAGAGCGCCTTGCGGTGCTTCTGTTTACCCTCCACAGCACCACAAGGTGCTGCGGTGCACACTTTGGGAACTTCTGGTATAAAATTCTTCCCAAGTCTGATAAATGGCTTAAATTGGGGCTGAACAACACATTTGTTTTTGTAAATAACAGAGAAAGTACTACTAGCTCGCTGTAGGAAAGGTTTTGATAGAGATTAAAAACTGATGAAAACTAGCTTCTACTGCGCAGCTAATGTTCCCCCCTCCCTTCTTTGTGACAGAGGATTTCCATCACTCCCCTCTCTGTCGCAAAGAAGGAAGGGGGGGGGGGGGGAACCTAAGCTGAGCAGTAGAAGATAGTTTTCGTCAGTTTTTAATCTCCATCAAAACCTTTCCTACAGCGAACCAGTAGTATTTAAGATACACAGACAGAAACTAATAAGTTATTATAAACACTCAGCATATTTATTAATTTTCATTAATTAAAATTAATCTTGATTATTTTACTTAACAAATAATAAAAAATATACATGTGTTTATATTAATATTGTATACTGAGTACATATTTATCTACAATTTTTAATTTGATTGAATTTATACTTTACCAACTGTATTTATAATTACACTCCAGTCCATTAATTTCATTTATATTAATTATTTGCATGCAAAATTAAGGTTAGTTTTTAATTATGCAGAGTAAGTAAGCATTTCTAACACCCATTTTTTTTTTATTTCATACTCCTTTCTTTGCTTTGTAAGAGTGGAACGTAATATTTCCTTGTAGAACTGCACAGCTAATGCTACCTGTTGAGTATGTTTTTTTTTCCTGTTTTTGCTTCTGTGGCAAAACTTAGGATCTCTGTCTTCAGTTTATGAGAGAGTCTTTTTCTATGCTGCAGGATTTAAAAGTTGAAGATTTAACTGAACTCTTCCCATCTATTTATTTGTCGACAAGTTCCACACACAGAACCTTGCCCTCACATTCCTACTCTGGCACAAATATACACCTTGCTATCGCCAGAACAACTTGCCTGATATCCGAATGTCTAACACTAACTGGTCATTTTTTTATTACTTCCCTAAAATCGCATAATATACTCTTTAATTCACCCAAATTTTTTCCCACCGCAAGGGGTATTCAAACAGAAAATAATAGGTTCAATGGAAGGGGGGATATTTTTCAGAAATCAAGCTCTTTTATGGAGGGTCGCACAATAATAAACAATAACAAAAGGGTACAAAATTTCATTATAAATTACAACAGTTTGCAAGGATAAGTTACAAATTTTCTCCAACTAAAGCTTATTGCTCTTTGATAAAGTTTTTCTTGCTTTGGAAGGGGTAGGGGTAACTGTCCACTTAGTCCCCTCCCCTTTTTCCGGATATGCCCTTGCATCATTAGCGAGGTGCAAGTTTGTGCTATTTCCAAGACCAAGTAGCCTCACGCCTGCCTCAAATGCACTTATTTACAATCCACTTTTCTTTATCAAAAATCTTTTATGTGCAAATATGCCAAATATAGGCAAAGAGATAATACACAGGCTAGCAACTAACATTTTGACAACTGCAGCTGCATTTAGCATGTGTAAATAACTCGGGTCAATCACATTTATTTTAATTATTGATTTATAAACCACACACAATGCTAGAGATAACAATTTTTCAACCACTTGCATTTCAATTTGATTTTGGTCATTGTTATTCTTAGTACATGCATTGCAAAAACATTCAAATAAATTATTCTATGTATAGAAGAAAGGATCACAGCTTCACTTAGCATGTATTAACCTCCATTGCTGCTTGTACGCAGGTTTGTGTAGCACATCTCAAAGAAGCTTTCTTCAGCTACCTTCCATCAGGTAAAACTGTGCCATAGTCGAGATTTTTATTTTCAGTGGTGTTCACAATGCTACTTCCACGTCAATAATGTAAAAATTAAATTTGTGACTTAAACTTTAGAAATTTAAAACAATAGGCCAGTAGGCCTATCCTATTTTCTTTATTATAAATCTTTTTAATATACAGTCGAACCCCAATAATACAAACCTGAGGGGACCATATATTGTCATTTAGGAATTAAGAGGTTTTTATTAACCATACTATTACAAAACTCAATCACAATTCTGATATATTTTTAAACCAAAATGAAATATAATTGCTCACAATTTTATTCTTCACCAAATGTACTTTTTTTTAGGGATTGTAAAACAAGAATTTTGAATAGCAACAACTGTGAATAATAAAAAAAAAAGTCTCCTGTATCAAACTTTAAAGGATTTAAGACAGAAGAATAAAGCAAAGGTCCAGATTATTACGAAAATACATACTACCATCAATTTGGAAGAATAAAATTATAAGCTTTTTCCCCCAACCTACATGAACCAAAGCAATGGCATCAGTATTATTTTCATTGAAATTTCACATTGTTTATTTACATTATTCTAGGATACATGTATTAAACAATACTTTACTTCATGTAATTGTTTTATTTGAATTTCATAGTAAATATACTTTTGTATTAAACAAATTTCTTATCACACCAACTCCTATGTAATTTCTAGAGACTGAGAAAACACGTATTAGTAATGAGAATTTTGTATTAAAGGGGTTTTTATGAGGTTCACTGTATTGTAAACTTTTGGGGTAGCATCTGGACACAGCAGACTGTAACTACACTACATATACACAAAATGGTGCTCGATTATCCTATTAAGAGCATTGTTTCAATTCCATCACAAAAATCTGACTATAGAGAGACCCACGAAAATATTATTTTCATAAATTTTTATAACATGAGTCCTCTGTCCTTCATAGCCCTCACCAATATCAAAATTCTTTACATGTATAAGCAGTGATGGATCCAGAAGCTAGTTACAGAAGGTGGGGCCTTTTTACAAAACTCACGTTGTCCCTGGAAAACACATTTTGTTCAGTGTAGTTGGGGTCAGTATGTAAAAGGTATTCAAACTAGAACAAATATATTTTCTAATTTTCTTCTGTGAATTGCCTGTTTAGACAATTATGTCTACCGAATAAACTTAAATGAAGGGGTTTGTAGCTTATAATAGACTGTCTTTACTTATTTAGAGCAGTTACTTGGCCAAATTATATGGTTAAATGAGTTCTCAGATACAGTCACCAAGTAAAGTCTAAAGTGCTAACTTATCTGAGTAAAATAAACTAGTTACAAACATTATGTATGCAGCTTAAAACCACAAATCCTTAAACCTCTCTGCAGCCTATTTTTTCCCCAGAAATAATACAAAAAAAATTACAGTAGGCTAATTAAAAAAAAATTAACCTGTACCAATAGATAAAAATAAATTTTGACAAACATCACACTCAATTATCAACATTTTATATAAATTAAAAGAAATACATATTAACTACAAACTCAATTCAGAATTACTCATCACTGCCCACGGAATAGTTTAGATGATGATCTCTGTTTCAGCAAGTTCTTCTTCGGAAGGCAGTTCAATTTTCGCAGGATCGACTAAATTTTTGTCGATGAGTGGCAACCCGAGCTGCTCCCTTCGCCTGAGTTCCAAGAAAGCTTCACGTTGTGCCCAGTTGTGTAAAGCGGGATCCGGGGCGTACATGAACACAAAGGTTCCCAGCACCATGCATAACGATACAGAAAAGAAGAAAACTGAATGCATTACATTTCGATCCGTAGCTTTGTCATTAAAATCAAAACCGTAACTCATCCAGTTTTTCTCTTCAACGGCTGAAGTCTTGACTTTCTCCGCTGCACTAACAGCTGCTGTTTCGTTATTTTTATCTGATGTTGAAATAAATCGCTGAGGACAGGAACATACTGATGTAATTCCTCGATTACGAAAGCTTAACGCACACAACCTCACTAAATTCGCCATTATAGCAAAATAGCAGAAACATGAAACGAGAAAACAACTGAATTACGATTAAATATCACCATAGATTATGTAAAATGTCGGTATGTTAGCTCTTACTTTCTTTATTGTTCCCTTCTTACATGGAGGAAACAATGACGTAGAGCTCTAGATCGTTGGGAGGATAGTATCCAAAATACACCATCTTTGATTGAACAAAAATGATAATTCTGCTTTAGTGAAAGTTAATTTCCCAAAAGACAGATTGTACATTTTAATAGACTCTCTGAGACATTAAAAAGAGTTTATTTGCCCCTCGCTGTCACATGGAAGTGCACCCTTAGGTTAGTGGCAACAGGCATTTTAAGAGTTTGTCTGTTAGCAGTCGCCTCAATGCCCTGGCAAAAAAAAAAAATATGGTGACGAGTGTTGGCCTCTTGTTTTGCACAAAAGCATGTTCATTCATATGGTGATATCTTTGCCAAGTTACACCTTGCCTTCTCTGCCTAAGAACTATCCTAGAGGTGGGTTGTTACAGCAATTTTCGGTATCTGTTCCAACCTGATACTGATACAGCATTCTACCATGTTACAATTTTCTGATACTTCTGTATCAGACGGTCCCAGGAGGCAACAAAGCTCCGCGTACGCAGACCGTGCGACCGGAAGGAGAATCTGATACATTATTTATCACGCCTGGTAATTCTCTACCTCTGATACTCTCATGCCCGCCTGATACAACCAGTATCAATCAGTTCAACATTCACTGCAGTTCGTCCTGGCCGTGTATCACCATGTTGCGGGCTGTCATGCTTTGTAGGTAGTGAAATAAGGAATGGATAAGTGCACGAAAAAGACTTCATTTGTGTGGAATTTTTTCACGGAAAATAATGAGTTTGCTAATTGTAATTTGTGTAAACAAAAACTGAGTTATAAATCATCGACTAATCTGAAGAAACATTTGAAACGTAAACATTGATATAGTATGCTCACTAATGTACCTATCTGTTTTTTTATTTTTTTATTTTTGATAAAATCGTGAATTTGTAATGTATAAAAACACTAGTTACTAATTGTTTTCGAAAAAAGAAAGTCCATATGTTGATTACATCTGTTATTAGTGTCAACTGAGAATTTATTTGCATTTTCATAGCTGTTAGGTGCACAAATATAAATATTATATCTTGTATTAATGTACTTTTTAATATTAAAATTTCATTAGTTTTATTACTGAACGAGACGGTGCACGCACTGCGCACTGAGCGTATTTTGAAGTAGGACAATAAACAAAACGACTTGTAACCAGGGCTGCCACTCTGATATTCATGAAAAACCTAGATAACCTACAAAAAAACCCAGACACATGGGTAAAAAACCCAAATGCGTCTAAAATGCTATCGTTGAAAATGTTTGCGTACTAATTCAAAAATATAAACATAACTGGTTTTAATATAAAACAATTAATTACCTTACAAGACTGAAAACGGTTAAATACAACCAATACAAGAAAATTACACTGCAGCAAAATGGCTGTATAAGTAATTCTTGGACCAGCACATATCATAAAAAAACCTACAAATATATACATGACAAAACAAACACCATCACTGCATTCTTTAAACCGGTAATTGTTTTTATAAAACTGCATCATGTACGTTAGTCTTTATTCAGAGTCTGATTCTACAAGATTGGTTTGAAGGTTAATTGTTGCATTGGTTTTGTGTTCTGCAAGCCTCTTTGAAGAATGTGTCTAATTTAATATTCGACTTAGCTTCTTGAAAACTAGTTTTGTGTTTATATGTATTTTTGTGTGTGAAACACATAGACTTGTTTGCATTTATCAAACAGATATTGCAACAGATACAGTAGCTACTACCTTTATTATTGTTTTAGGTATAAAAATAATTAAAATTATAAAAAACCTAGAATTGTTGGAATTCATTATTTAAAAACCCAGAAACCCAAACACCATTGGAAAAACCCAGATCTGGGTGGAAAAACCCATGAGTGGCAGCCCTGCTTGTAACAATATCGCTTTGCGCCTCTCCTTCAAGGCTTCAACGCCTTCCCCCACGCTTCCTCCCCTACATTCTTTCCCTTCTTTATCCCTTATTCGTCGTTCCTGCTCCCTCCCCTTTCACAAGCTCCGCCCAAGTGTCCGTCATCTGCGATCGGGTACTGCGCTCATTGGCCGTGGTGTTCCAGGTGAATTCTGAACTGATACTAAAGTCTCTGATACTTTTCAAGTGTACTCGTTTGCCGTTCCTGATACAGGCGCGTATCAGTGACAAAGTATCAGGTTGATACTTTTCGACCCACCTCTAAACTATCCTGTGTCGAAAAAAGAACAAAAAACTACCATAAAGACTCTGTCACACTGTCAAACTTTCACTTCCCACAACTCTTAATAAAGTTCAAAAATAATGTTGACTGGCAATGACCTCACCAAAAGCATCACTAGTGTAGCCATGTTTTATTTACAAATAAGATGACTTGAGTCTCCATAAAATACTTGGTATTGACGCCAACCGCCGGTGCTCCTACAATCTGCACAGTTTGCTATGACACACCGCCATCTCGCCCAGGCGTGTGTATCTGCATGAGCGACCAGAATGCATTCCAGTACATCGGAGGACGACAGAGTGCAACGCCACGAATGCCAGCCGCTACTGGTGTATCAATTGTTACCCGAGCGGCAATCGACTCATTAATGCTGTTATAATTTGAAATAAACAATTACTAAACAATGTTTTTCAAAGGAACAGACTATAATCAATAGATAACAAACTGTGTCTTAGCGCGACTAAGCACAATTTCGTGGGAACCGAGATGGGGTGGCGCGCGAAAGCCACAGCCTCGGCAGTTCGTCACCACCCTTCAAGCAGACTAGGCATGAGCCACCCCACCGGGTCCTTCAACCTTTGTTCATCAACTTCATCACTATTATAGCATAAGTTTCGGAATCCCTGAGCTTCAGATCATATAGGTAGTCTACACGACTGGTTTGAACTCACTGGCTGTGTAATTTAAATGTGTGCTCACGTATGGGACTTTCTCAACTTATACATAATTTTTCATTTTTAGTTTGGGCGTGAGTCGCGGCCCAGACCTCATTGATTAGAACCTAGAAGCCAAGACAGCCCCTGCTTCGCCGTGTAGAGCAGTCAAATAGGCACAGCGTGTTACAAATTCTTTTCATTTTAAACGGCTCGCTCTGTATTCCACCCATGTGGCATAGACTTAGTTTATGGTCTTGTGCCACATTAATCCACTAAACTTAATCCAATAACCGCGCATGTGTCGAAGGATTCTTTTATATTATCAATTCGTATTTTAGCATTTTATAGTTTTTTTACAGCATAGCCATCACGGAATGGTCACTACTTGTAATTTCTAGGGTAAACTACATTCGTTATTTCGTGATATGTAATCCACATCGCAAGTGCCATATGTGCAAGCATGCCCATTCTCAATTCAAGGCAGGACATCGAGAACTCCTGTCCTAATAACTTTTATCCAAGGGCCAGAGAGCCAGTAGACAAAGAGTCACCACTGAATGCATAATCCAGTACTCGTAGTCACAAGATAGTGACCATACCAATTGTACCCCTTCAAGTCGAGGCTCCCGCAGTAATCAGGCCATGTACTAAGTAGCGTATGTACAAAGGAATAATGCATAATAAAGACAGTACCAATACCAATACCAGAACACCAATATTCTAATTCCGCAACTAACTTAACGACCTGTAGCATACAGGTAGAGTCCCTGGTGGCTGTAACAGCAGGAGGTATTCCTGTCAGGTAACACCTGCTGCTTGCCGGCCACTTGGCGACGTCGCGCCCTGAATAAGTGCTTGTGCTCTACCTGTGAACAGGACTACACAGGACTTTCATACAGTGCGGGACGGCACCTTCGTCAACATCCATTACCATTGCTAGCAGCAGAAGTGGCAGGTCACAGTATTTAGTACGTGTTCTAAAATATTTTGGATTTTTTGCAGAAACAGCAATCAGAATGGTGGCCAGAACGTATCCGACACAATGAATCTTTTAAATGTATGATTAAAGAGGTTTTAAAGGGAAAATTAAGTTAATTTTCCTATGAAATGTATTTTATCTGGATAAGGTGAACAGTTAGGTAGTCGTAAATATTTTTTTTATTAAAGATATAATTATTTTATACCTAGATTTTCTTTGTGATGAATTTTATTAAGATTATAAAATTCCAAATTTTTTAAAGACTTGCAGTCAACACTATGATATATAAATTTAATTTCAAAATAATATTTTAGTACTAGTTTAAACTAACTCATTCAAATATTAAATGTTGATAGTGTGACAGGATTATTAACTTGTTTGTGTCAAATATTGTTGGAGACAAAATTTTGACAGTTGATCAGGGCTTTAAAATACACTGTCTGGCACTACTTAAGCATACTTAAAAGAGCGAAAAGGTGCAATGAGGGACACAAATGTACTTTTGAAACAAAATAAATCTTTGTTTGATACAACAATTAAAATTAAAATAGGTTGTGTACATGAATAATAAGTGTAATATGCATATCAATAAACATTTCTAAGGGTATTCATGTGTTTCACGAATTAAAAAGAAAATTAAACTTAATATAAATGATAAAACATTTTGAAAAATACTTTAACACTGGCTCTGCTCAAGTTAAGTTAAAAATTTACTTGCTGTTCACTCGGGAAGTCTTTCATCACACTACGCTTGCACCTCTCAGTGTTTTACATCACATCCCGGAAATGTTCCATAACTCACTGAAAACTTGTACTGTTGCTGACACCTAATTCTGTTGAAAGGGAGGCCAATGACCCGTAACAGGTGCTGGAGGAGGGGGAGGGGGTGGAATAGGGTGTGATCAACATCGACAATGCCGTGGCTCACTTTACATCTGAATAAATTGTTTCATTGCTAGTGAAATGATTTGCACTTAAACAAAAGTGAATACATATCTGTTGACCTACTTATTAGCCAGGAACAATCCAGGGGGCGAAGTGGAAGGGGTTGGGAGTCAGATAGAAAAGGGGGGGGGGGGGGCTATTTGCCTGCTGTTCGCTTTAATTTTTATTATTTTATTGGTGGGGATGATAGCTATTTTAGGATTTGTGTACGCCCCTGATTAGTGGGAGTAACCGAAAAACACTAACTAAATTTTTTGAAATTCGGAGACAAATTAGTGGACTTCTAAGTGCAAAATCAGTTAGAAACCCTCATAAAATTTGTGCATGTGTATCACTCAGATAGACTGTAGAGTTTCTTAGGTATTTATGGAGAAATGAAAAAAAAAAAAATGTTTGCAGTCACTTTTCTCTTATTTGTATAAGTTTCCACGTTTCAATTTAATCTAAAGTGTACAAGTCTCCACCTACTGACCTCGTTCTTGGTTATACAGTCTTCTTGCAATTATTATTGAAAATCTGTACATTACACACACTCTCTTCAGTGGTATTTTCTGCTCGGTTTGATATGAAGAATAGCCTCGCAAAATAAATACAGATCTTTAGACCTTCGTTTGTCTGTTGACTGGTTGTTTCCATTCATTTGTTTCGTTTCTTTGTAATTACTACTTTAATAATTCTGCATGATCATTTTGAAAAGTTTTATATGCATGTCTTGATAACATCCAATATCGATTTATTGGTTTTCTATGTTTGAGTGTCATATTTAAATAAGCTATCCCACAATACACGTAAGCTTGCGGCAAGCGGCTTAAAATGCAAGATTCACACATTAAGCTTGATTCAAGCTTGATTTAAGTCTTCTTTGAACCACGAACCATTGCCGAAAGCCTGAATATTTGTCATGGCAAACTTGCTGCTAGCTTGTCATGGCAGGCTTGCTGCAAGTGTGTCATGTGTAAATGGTTACATTGATTCAAGCTTCATTTAAACTAACACACCGCGACAAGCCTGATTCAAGCTTGATGCTGTACGTCTCGTAGATAACGAGGACACTAAATATATCTAGACACACAACGACACAAAACAAGAATGTTGGGGAAAGAATCGGGAAATGCCTGTAGCAAGGAACAGTCCAAGCTTTTGCCCGAAGGAATAAAACAGAAAGTGTGCACATGCGATTGTTTCAGAAAAAAAATATAGGTATCCTATACAGTCAGCTGTGAATGCCTTGAATTTTATATTTGCTACCAGAGCACTCGCGTTCCTCCTTGTTCAACCAGCAGCGTAGAGAGCGCTGTTGAGACAGTCCCTGCATTCCCCGCATGGCTAGCGCTACCTGCTATGAATTTCGCGTTTCGTTCAGAGATTTGGCGTGTTCCAAATTGCAGAATTGTTTGAAGAAACAGTAACACGCTCAGTTTTTTCTTTATGGTGTGAGTATTTCAACAGTGAGTAATATTTATTGTCGATTAATCATTATTGATCAATCAATAATTATTGATATCATGAGCAGTCATTTTGAAGTGAGTATATATTTTTGTTAATTCATTTTTATTTCAATCAAATTTCTAATAAATACAAAAAAGTTAGGATTCTTAAATACAGTAAACTCCCTATTATCCGCGGGCGGATGATCCGCGCATGCTACGAAAAAATACAGCACATATGTAAACCTGTATTTTATTACAAGTGAGCAAATTTGAACTCTACTGACGAGTGTATTGTGTGCAGTATACAGTCAAACGCCACAGGCCTTCTCGGAACTCACGCAGTATAGGCTTGCATGCGTTGCTATTTTTGTCTCTGTCGTACTTTGTTTCTAGTCGTATGGTTGAGCACTTTTATGTTCATTACTGTAATGCGTTGTATGATAATTATTCTTATTCAATTCCAATACTAAAATTTTAGCATCATTTAAAGTTTTTTGTTGTTAGTTGTAACTTTTACTGAACATAAAGGTATATATTTTTAAGTTGAAATTAATGTTTCCTTTTTTGTTTCCCATTTTCGGCTCTTTTGCGGATTATTCGCGATTTTCACTATCCGCGGTGGCCCTGCCACTTAATTTCGCGGATAATCGGGAGTGTACTGTACTTGAAAAATAAATGAAAGCCAAAAAACTTTCCCTGTGTTAATTTTTGGAAAACTGTATTCTCTCTCTCTCTCTCTCTCTCTCTCTCTCTCTCTCTCTCTATCTGCCGTTTTACCCCTTACAATATTCTTACGAGTCAAGGTTTGAATAGCTAGAGTTCCACTTCTGTCACATGTACCGAGTTACACGCGCACATCGACTTGAGGATCGATTCCCCGAGTGTGGCATTGCGGACCCGGTGGATGCTGGGTCACGGTGACCTTGAATTTTATTGGCTATTGAGCGTGTCCGTTGTGGCATTGTGACTCCAGCTTTACTCTCTCTGTCGCACTCCACATTCTCTGATTTTTTTTTCATAACCTAACTATAAGTGTATTCGGGAGGGGTCCGGGTTAGGGAGGGGCCTAAGTGCATCTCAGGCCGAAGCCTATAGAACATAATCATGCAGGATATAAACCATGCAGGAGAGGTAGCACGCATCGTGTGCTAGGATGGGGATTGACGAGCCATGGCAGCGATTGGCGCCATTACTAACTCTGCTATCTTACGCAGATCCAGACTATTGACTAGGTAAGTTGGGCGTCATGACGTCGCTGCGGACTGGACGTTGGGGCGGTACGTGCGGGTAGGTACGCCTTATCGGGGCGACGCATCCCCCCTCTCGTCCTGCAGGACTCTGCCCCCCCGCGCGACTCCAGCGCGCATTGTCGGCGGCGGCGGGAGCTGCGAGCAGGCTCGTGGAACACGGCCGGGAGGTCGTGGGGCAAGGAGGGGGGAGAGGGGTGGGAGCGTATCCCTGTCCTCGGCAATCAGTGTCACGAGCCATTACAGTCAGCGAGGGCGCCGACAAAAGCAGTCCCTCGTCCGCGGGCAAGGGTTGTTCGGGCGACCTCCCACCCCGGGGCTTGGAGCCCCGCTCAGCTGCCAGGGTGTCTGGTGTCAGCCCGCTGCTGAACTCTGCTCTGATCCGCCCTCGCTGACGGCAGGAACACTGGTCAGCCCTCCACCAACACCAATAATTATAGACCGGAAAAATTCGCGGATTCATTTCGTGATAGGCTGAAATTCAAACATGTGTACAATTCTGCTGGTTCTGCTATTGGCTCGCAGTTTAACTGGAGCTCTCTGGGCCAATGAGAGACTATCGACCAAAGAATAGTCGAATAACAAGCTACCCAGTGGAGACGCCTCACAATTTAGTACCCAATGAACACGCGTGTTTACTTGAGAAATGCAGAGGATAATGGAGGCTATCCTAGAGGTCATTGAATCCGCGAATTTTTCCGGTCCCTAGCAATAACGTATCAGGCATACTTTTTATTTTTGCATCAGTGCAGGCTTCATTACATTAGACTATAACTAGATAAGTTGGGCACAGGTAAAACCTGCACAGACACAGGAACACCTCCTCTGCTGCGAGTTCACTTCGGAAAAACAAAACTGACGACATTTCGGGGAAAAAGCGAGTGTTTTATCAGTCACAACTCACGTCACATTTTAATAAATTATAATACCAGCTGATTTGTGTGGTGTGAAAGAAATGATATCAGGTTTCTGAATTTTTAAAATAATTCTTCGTTGTTCATAGCCTAACATGCGTATATTTTTGCCTTAGAGTAAAATTATATTTTGGCTGATTTTTTAATGATAAGAAGTTAAAGTACCTAAAAAGTGAGAGACGTGTAGTTAGTTGCATCTACACTACTGAAACTCATACAATATTGTAGTTGGTAAAGAAAACCCTATTCAGCAAACTTGGAGTAAATTACAAAATTTACTGATAATGTACGTTGCATGAATTGTTTCTTGTGGTTTATGAATTAGTGATGCATTCGCGCCTTTTCCCGCAATCAACTTAAGAATTTAACAAGCACAGAAATTGTATTATACATAACAGTTAAGCTACGCGTTATCCATTAACACCAGCTACAATCTCACTGTGGGATAAACGTTTAAAGAAACCAAAAAAGTATTGCTAAATAAAGTTCTTTTTATTTTAACTCGCTTTAAAATATGTTATATCTAATACTGTGTTTTTTTGTGAATAACAGGCTTTGAATGTCGTACTACTTGTAACGAAAGTACTTAATTCATTAAACAATAAAATGCATATGTTGACTATTTCACAGAAAACTATTTTATTTAATGTATTATTTCGCACTTTTTGCGTCAAACATCATATCACGGTGCAATTTTTGAAGGAGAGAAAAATTTATTTCCCCAATTATGTTAAAAATTGCTATCCTATTCTGGGTTTCCATTTCCATTCTTCAAATACAAACTTTCTTTTATGTTTACCACTGCATTAAATTCCCATTTAAGCTAAAACTGCCAAAATTAATAAACTTATGCTGGTCTGGTTAGGTTCCTTGCAGCAGCCCGCTAATTTTTTTAGTGTTGTAAACATGTTTATCGCTATGTCTATACATGTGTTAATATTCAGTCGGTTGCAGAAAAAAATCTTTACATTATGTTTCAAAAAAATGTTTTCATGCGCTCAGCCGCGAAGTGAGTTTCAAATTGAAATCCCTTTTATAGGTAAATACAACTGGTGTTTAGTAGTAGTAAGTGCGGTGTGTAGCATTAATCAATGTTGCACTAAAAAATCTAGAGTGCCTTAAAAATCAAGACGGGTGAGGCGTACCTAATGTTCCTACGTTAAATAGCGACAGTTACAGATGCTCGATGCTTGTATGCGAGCCATGAAGTCCTTTTAAGCAATAATTTTGATAGATGGCCGAGTAATACAGAACGGGTTGAAAGACCAAACATAAACAAGGCATTCAAAAAAACCGCCCAAGTTTGCCGTATTGAATATCCTTCACAGTCGTCGTGTTCCAAAAGCCCGGACCAGGTAAGAAACCGCCTGCTCTGTTGACGAAGGGGTGAAGGGGGGGGGGGGGGAGAGAAGAAGGAAAAAAAAACTGTCCCGTGAACTAGGAGGCGGATACATCTGCACACAGGTGTACCAACCTCGGGGGCAAAGAAGGTTCGACCCGGCACAATGGCAAGGGTTGTCTCCATCCGTCACGAACCAATAGGCGGCGCTCATAAATACGTGTATACAATCCGCCCACTTATCCTCTGCCCGGGGACATCAATTTTCCCGTTGAATTATTAATAAGTGGCTGCACTCGTCCTGGTAAATATGAATAAGTTTTTTTCTCTCTCTTTCTCTCTTTTGGAACCGCCCGTTGTTGGCGAAACTGGTTCGCCCGGCGACACTATGCGCACCCGTCATCGAGGCCACCGGAGGACCGACGGGAAATATGGGTCCATAATAAAAATGGTTGTCGCTCGGGGTATGGAGTTATTGTGTTTGCTCTCCCGGCGACCACAAAGCGTTATTATCGTGGTCGGCTGAGGCTCTTTCGGCGAGAAGGGGCCCTCGAGATATGGGCGGGTAGCACGACAAAAAAAAAAAGTACCCAATTTTTTTTCTTCTGATATGACGAAAATGAAAAATATCTCGAGGAACGTCACTAAGAGGCGTTGCAACACAGATAGTGCAGCCGTGCAGAAACTATATATATATATATATATATATATATATATAAATGTGTCCCAAGCTTCTATAACAATGAGGATGAATTGAATCAGTACCTATAAGGCAAAGACGCAGCACTCGGAATGGGTCCCGACAGAATCTATTAAAATCTAAATAAAAAAAATTATGACCGAGCCTTTCAGTATTCGCCAGTGATGTGAAGACATCAAACCTCGTCAACGAAATCAATTCACGTGTTCTCGTGTTCATGTTGTAAATGAACTTTTCTTCGAAGGAATTTTATTAAAATACTGCCCATCTTGTTAAAACCTATCAAACAGTTAATCCTTTAAAGTTTCCGCACAATACAGAAGTTTTACTTCTATGGAATTACTAAAATATTAACCTGAAACATTTAAAAAAAACATGTCATAACACTAAGTATTCGTTTGTGTATTTATTTGTGCCTAAATGAATAAAACCAGTCTGTAAATAATTACTACAAACAAGACTTAACCTTATCGAGCAGGCTCAACATTAGTATTATATCAAATAATTAAAATAATAATAATAATTATGTTATTACAATAGGCAAGTTCCAGTGACGAGATTTGAACCACGCCCCTTCAGGTTATCAAACGCGCGCTATACCGCTGTATTACAAAGCCTCTTTGGAATTCAGAAGGAGAATGTGTATTATAATGTACGTAATGATAATATTTCTTGGGTGTTTTAAAACTTGAGATTACATTTTACTTTGACTATTTTAGTTCGCCATATATATTACGGGGTAGTTTCGCTATCGTAAATTTCCATTTGGCACAGAAAATACGTTTGGTATGTACCCTGATGTTTACGAAAGTGACTACATACGGGTTTTGTGTTGCTGTCTCCGTGGGTCCGCCATCTTTGTGTCACATTTCCTGTTCCGTGTTCACGAAATTACTCCCACCAGATGCCGTACCGAGATCTAGGATGTTTGCATGTCAGATCTGGGGGACCTGCCGGAACTTGCCGAGTCAACCCGATGATCTCCGAAGCTCCGCGGGGGCTCCAGCCGGCCCGTTGGTGATGGGAAGCCTTTTTTTCACAGACGAGAGAGCCAAACGCCCGATCGTGCATCTTCGGTTGTTTTTTGTTCATTGTAAATAAATATGGCGGTGTTGATAAAAGGATACTAATGGTCAATTAGGTTAGGTTAGCTACGTTATAAATACTTTAAAACATTGCGGACGGTTGATTTGGTTAGGATAGCTACATTAAAGTTACGGCTCTCTCGTCTGTGAAAAGAAGGCTTCCCTTGGTGGTATGGCGCTTGAGAAAAGGGGGGGGGGGGGGAGAAGACGCAGGCCGGGTTCACCGGCACTCGCATCTCGGCTGGAACGGTCAGATCCAAAGGGCAGCACAAATAAAAAGCGTCTGAAATAAAAAAAGAGAGCTTGATTACCAATTAGTTGTAAGTAGTCTAAGGCGCCCGTTGAAAAATGACGGATACGTACCTACAACAAACACTTGAAATTAATGTACGCGAAATATGTTATTAAGAATTAATTTTATTTTAATTTTGTGCAAACGAAAGTTATTATATATATATATGAAATTATAAAAAAATATTCGTTTGAAAGACAGTAGATTTACTGTAATTTCTGACAGTGTGGGTGTAAAAAAAAGGTGCGCGATGGTAATTACGAAGACTTGCGCACTTTTTTACTCCCATGATATAACACCAGGCGAATATCTGTTGAAAATATGAAAAAGTAGGAATCAAGCTTAAATTTAAAAAAAAAAAAAAAAAAAAAAAAAAAACCTGACTGGTTCTAAATTTGCGTGTTCGCGTTTAAGATGAGCAGGCGGGGCGCCCGGAACCAAGTATTACTGATGTCCCTGGGGGGAATAGTAAACAGTGTGTTGTTCGTAAAAAATAAAAGTGAGTGGTTTTTTGACGTGATAACGTCTTATAAATCGATGAACGCCGGCTGCACGCACGAAAAAGCATGACTCATTGTCACGTTCCGCCTGAGCCGAGCGTGCAAGAACCTGCCAACCATCACCGTGCGAGAAAATCTTCTATAATTTGTTAGAGACCGGAAAAATTTGCGGATTCATTTCGTGATAGGCTGAAATTCAAACATGTGTACAATTCTGCTGGTTCTGCTATTGGCTCGCAGTTTAACTGGAGCTCTCTGGGCCAATGAGAGACTATCAGACCAAAGAAGCGTCGAATCACAAGCTACCCAGTGGAGACGCCTCACAATTTAGTACCCAATGAACACGCGTGTTTACTTGAGAAATGCAGAGGATAATGGAGGCTATCTTAGAGGTCATTGAATCCGCGAATTTTTCCGGTCCCTATCTATAATATCAAACAGGTTAGGGTGGTCGTTTTAACTAATTGTTCGTAATTATATTTAAACAAATTATTTAAATTAGATTTGTTAAAAAACTGTAAATAATATTTGAAAATTAAAAAAGTATGCAATTTTACATCAATGTTTTCTTATGACGTTATCACGTAAAATTATCGTTCCGTAAACCGACTTTACAGACAACATTTTTGTTTTACAGCGTCGCAGGCCACGGTCGTTCCCGTCTTCAGTTTTTTCGTCTGTCTGTGTCGTGGGGGTTTACACCTCGCGGCGACGTCGAGTACCGAAGGGGGACGCAAAACAACGCCGAAATACCACAACGCCGAAAAATGTCATTGCAGGACTGCCACAAAGATTAGGTTAGGTTAGACTAGGTTAGGTTAGGCTAGGCTAGGATGGGCTAGGTTAAGTTAGGTTAGGTTATATTACGCTAGGTTAGGTTATGTTAGGTAAGGTTAGGTTTGATTGTGGTATTTCGGCGTTAAGGTACATTTAAGAAACACACAGAAATTCATTGAGTTGTTATTTCGGCGTTGTGGTACACAGCAGTTTTTCTAGCTGTTGGCGTTGTGGTCAATTTTGACATTCGGCGTTATGGTATTTCGGCGTTGTGGTAACGACCCGTAGCGAAGCCGCGGGGCGGTTGCGTGGTTCTTGCACGCGGGCCTTCGCGGGTGGAACAAGAGCCGCGCGGTGCGGAACCCTGCGGCGTCGCCAAGCACCCGTGCAGCAGGGGGAGGGGGAGCATGTAGGAGGTGGAGGAGAGAGTCTCCTTTCAGCAGCGCAGCCCCTCCAGCCACGAAGACGCGGCGGTCAATCGCGCGGTTGCGTCGCGACGGGCCGTCGATTGTCGCCCCGAGTGTCGCCGCCGCCGTACAAAAGAACCCCCCACACTTCCCTTCCTCTTCGTTCCCACCTTCCACTCTTACCCCGCGGGCGACGTGGTTACTTCAGCGAAATTGAATTAAAAAACACTCGAAACTGCGGGAGAGTATTTTTTTATATCTCTTTTACTTATTTTTGAAGCACCAGGGCTTGCAACACCTCTGAGAGCGCTGCGGGAGGCTTGTAATGAACAACCGCCCCCCCTCCCCCCCAACTTCTCTAAGTATCCAACCCCTCCCCGGGAAAGACTAGGAAATGTATGTAAAAATGCGTGTCCCCACTCGGTGGTGAAAAAGTCAACCCCCCACTCTCACTCACACACAAAATGCTGTGTGCTTTCAAACACTGGCATTATGTACTAAACAAATGTTTAGGCTCCGTTCGCAACTTTTTCCCACAGAGTGTTACAAATTAAAAAAAAAAAATGAAGCAGTCGTCAGTTGCCCGCAGGAAAATAGACTGCCTAAACGGGTGCTTAAAAATTGGCAATCGCTTTTACACACTTAGCGAAAAAAGTTGAATTCGATGCTACAATTTTTGTGGAAAACTTTCCCAGCCAAGAGATTTGAAGCGATGACAAAATAATTTTTTTACTGCTATTATTATTTTCGTGTATTTTAGCTTTTACGTTTTATTTCTTTTTTTGTATATATTTAAATTAAGTTTCGATTGTGAATAGTAACTCGAGCTCTTCAACGTGGTATTTATTTTATTTTTAAAACCTTTATTCATTTTATCAAACCTATTGTCTATTTTATTTTATGTTTTCCATCCTTTACATAATTCATTCTTTTTTATATTTTACTAGTTATAAACCTGAGGCTTCGCTCGAGCAATTTCAAGGTATTGATCAAAATAGCAAACATTTTAAATTTTAGATTACATTAAAAAAAATTGTTGACGAAAACAGTTGAAACCAAGATTGCGCCTTGATGAAACACAAACAGGATAAAGCATGTCCAAGATTCTCATTCCAAAATGTACTTTACATAACACAATGCTTTAGATACACTACAAAAATTTCCTTACACTACAAAGATGCGTCTAAAACTGTTATGCTCTATGGTGCATATGTATATGGCAACAGAGCACACATAGAAAACAGGTTCGTTCGAGACAAACAGATATTAGTATGTATATGACGAAACGAATATATTTTACTAGATCTAACAAAATATTTCGTTGGCCATACTAAATTTTATGTGTAACAAAATTGATAAAATATGTAGATGGGTCGACAAAACCAATTTCTCGGGTCAACGAAATCTTAACTGCAATATACAATGTTTGTCAGAATCAACCGTGTATTTATGTGGCTACGTGCAGGCGAGTAACGTGACGAGGCAAAGAGCGCGCGCCGCAACCATGCGAGTGGCCAATGGCTAGAGACCGGAAAAATTCGCGGATTCATTTCGCGGTAGGCTAGAATCCCGGCCGGTTTACCTTTGATTTGCCTCTATGATTGGCTTAAGGTATAGGTAAAAGACCCTTAGCCAATGATAAATTCTCATAAATAAATCTATCGAATCACTGGAAACCCAGGTTGGTAATTAATTAAATAAGCGACCAATGAGTACCGGGGGACTCTTACCGAACTATGGAGTCTATTATCCTAAAGGTGACTGAAACCGCGAATTTGTCCAGTCCCTAGCAATGGCGGAAGTGGTGAACCGGGGAAAGAGCAGGAGAGACGCCGCGCCGTGGTCTGGCTTCACCTGAGCCCCCCTCCCCCCTTCCTTCCACGAGGGGTCGACGAGTCAACAACGAGCTGCCTTATCTCGCGCACTTGCCGAGTGCGCAGTGCGCTGCCGCGCGCTATCGCGAGCACGTACTGGCCCTCCCGCGGGCCGGAGGTATTTACGACCACTAGCTCCAGGGCGTGGTCCTCCACCACGTGCGAGGGAGCCCGAGGTGGCGGCCGTACAGCCGTGTCTTCAGCCGCGTCTTCCCTGGCCAGCTGCGTCAGAAGCGGTCGTTACCACTACGCCGAAATACCACAACGCCGAATGTCAAAATTGACCACAACGCCGACAGCTAGAAAACTGCTGTGTATCACAACGCCGAAATAACAACTAAATGAATTTGTGTGTGTTTCTTAAATGTACCTTAACGCCTAAATACCACACTCAAACCTAACCTTACCTAACCTAACCTAACCCAGCGTAATATAACCTAACCTAACTTAACCTAGCCTATCCTAACCTAGTCCAACCTAACCTAGTCTAACCTAACCTAGTCTAACCTAAGCTTACCTTTGTGGCAGTCCTGCAATGACATTTTCCGGCGTTAGTGTATTTCGGTGTTGTGGTAATTCGGCGTTGTGGTACACAGCAGTTTTCTGGCTGTCGGCGTTGTGGTCAATTTGGTATTTCGGCGTTGTGGTGCGTCCCCCGTCAGATGTAGCTCTGTTTTCCAGTCACTGCCCGAACCTGTCCGCGCGTAAAACCAGGGCATCCGCGCGGCCCGACAATTTCCGCGCGCGGGTTCTAACACACACACAAACAAGCCATCTCCGCACCGAAAGGTTTTTTTGCCTCAAAAATATATGTTTTGGTTTTATGGCGAAATAAATACATATTTTGTTAATTCAAACAAATATTCTGTAGTAGGAAAGATTCTGTTGACCCAACCCGAAATTATTTTGTAAACTCAACTGTATTTTTTGGTAACAAATCAAATTTGTTACTTACCAATTTTGGTTAAGCTTACATAATATTTTGTTACAGCAAGTAAATATTTGTTTCGCCACATATGATCAAATATTTGTTTGATCCAAACAAACCTTTTCCTCTTTGTGGATAGGGTCATTGCATGTTTGTACACTGCCCATACGCATACAACAAGCAGAAAACTTGAAATACACAGAAATTGTTGCATGAAGCGTAGTGTTTACGTTTATGAACCCCATTTCACAGTCAGGCTTTAGCAAGCGCAAGCGTGAGGGGCTTTTTAATTCCAGGGGGGGGGGGGGGGGAGTCCCCCCGACGCCGCTCCGGGGGTCTACGCCCCAAGCATACGACACACAAATAATTATTCAATTGTTCCAACCCATGGTTATTTTCTACTTATTCACTATGGTTTACTACATTGCAAAAATATACATACCTACATATATTTTTCTTCTTACATAGTCATGGAAAACATTAATAATCCTTGATCGTAGGGTTTCGTGGCCAGAGTTTTAAACTACTTATGGCTACAAAATGGCAAGCCGAAACGTCGGGACTTCATTACTTCATCGGACGTGTTTTTAAACAAAAAAAAAAAGGCCAAGATGCATAGCATAAATAATCCTGCAAACATTTCGAGTCAATTTTCTGTGCTGGGTAACATCAGTACATATCCTGTTCTCATCCCAAGCATGGGCTGAAAGATTATCACATCCGGTCGGTCGAACGGACAGGAGAAGTTGCCGCAAACGGAGGATTCATGTATCGTTGTGTGTGTGCGTGCGCACGGTAGTAGACTGCGAAGCATCCTCCTGAATGCTCGTTGGGCCAGAGTGATAAAAAAAAAAAAAGGTAGCGAGTTCGTTTTACGACAGCAAGTCTAAATATTTTCTTTTGGCTTGCCCTGTAGGGCTGTTCATTATTTACATAGGCTTCGTCGTTTCGGAGCTTACTTGGAAGCAGTCCCGCCGTACATTTCGGAAGAAGTAAAAAAAAAAAAATGCGCTGGAGGGTGGAGTCGGTAAGGGGTGGGGGTCAATAACACCTTATTGTAGTAAGGGTTGATTCAGGAGTAAAATATTCCCTAAGCAAAAGTTTTAATTATTCTTTCCGCGTGAATGTTTTGGTTTGTTTTGGCCAAACCTGCCAACGAAGGCTGAAGTTAATTTATTTCAATTTTGGAATTAATATAAATGACATCTATTGCTTTATACATATTTTAAGTTTCACCTTAATGAATTAATATATAAATAACTTCATCTACGCTGAATCAACAATGTCGTGAAAAACCAATTTTTATATGTAGTCTATTATCATGAAATTTTTAAATATATTGAAGGATGTATGGTGTAAAAGCATATTTAAAATTGTGGATTTTATGCGTACATTTTAAACTCACAAACAAGATTTAAAGTACCTTTACTTATATTAGATCTCATTTTTGAGAGTTATAAATTTAACTATGTTTTTAAGGGGTTTTAATATATTCAAACGTTTTTCAAGAAAATAATAGTTTTCATCATTCTAAATCAAAGTAACTAAATCCCACCATTTAACCCTGTACCTACACCCAAAGTGTTTATTCCCTTCACGAAGACTATCGCTCACACACTGACTAAACATATTTTTTTAAGGTCGATTTTTCTGACACAGTATTAAAATTGTGGTAACAAAGACTTATTTGCTAAGTATATATCGATTTTGTTTAGTTTTAAATATGGTTAAGCAAACAAACTATATTGTATCTACAACTACGATCGATATCCGTTTGGTCACATATGAACAAGTATTTTGTTTTACCTCACCTTCACCATCATCGTATTTAGAAATACCGTATCCACTCCGGACGCGCATGTTTCATGGATCGATAATTGTCGGCAAGGAAATGAACATAATCGTCTATTAATGTGGGAACAATATGTTTGAAGAAGCTCGAAGATGGTTATTTCGGTCTAGTGGGAGGAAGAATACAACAATTATTTTATACATTGAGTAACTTCATCTCTAGGGACCGGAAAAAATTCGCGGATTCAATGACCTCTAGGATAGCCTCCATTATCCTCTGCATTTCTCAAGTAAACACGCGTGTTCATTGGGTACTAAATTGTGAGGTAGCTTGTGGGTAGCTTGTGATTCGACGCTTCATTGGTCGATAGTCTCTCATTATTCCAGAGAGCTCCAGTTAAACTGCGAGCCAATAGCAGAACCAGCAGATTTGTACACATGTTTGAATTTCAGCCTATCACGAAATTAATACGCGAATTTTTCCGGTCTCTATTTATCTCTCAAGAATTGTTTACATGTGTTTACATGTTAAGTGAGTGCCCGATACAGTGAGTGCACAGCTTACACCGGATGTACCTACGTCTACCTCGACGAGGACCACGTGCAAGGAATTCCAAACTTGTTCGGAACAGTTAAAGTGTGCAAAGCCTCAAGCGAAGACAAAGAACGTCCTCAGAACCTCCCCTCCGCTCCAAACACGACTATCTCAACATTTTCACAGGGCCGGTTCTTGCGTGGGTATCGCCCGCTAACGGCTCGCAAACATTTGTCCTGGCGCGCACACACGCCGCGGAGACGCTGGTTATTTATTATTTTACACCCTCCCTCCGGGAAAGGAAGGGTTGGCGCTGATTTACGCCCCTCGAGCGCAAACAACGCCGCCGGGGGATCGGGGGTTTTTACGGTCCGCGGGGCTTGTTCGAGCGCGCAGATAACGCCGCGTTCGCCCGTAAAAAAAAGTTTCAACTCCTCTCGTGGCTCGCCGTCTTCCCGCCGCTGGGCGCCGCGAGAACTACGGTACACTCACCGTATTCCTGCCACTCGGCACCTGTAAACTACGGTACGCTCACCGTCTTCCCGCCGCTCGGCGTCGCGAGAACCACGGTACGTTCACCTTCTTCCTGCCGCTCGGCGCAGCGAGAACTACGGTACGCTCGTCGTATTCTCACCTTTCGGCGCCGCACGAATTAGGGTACGCTCGCCGTCTTTTTGCCTTTCGGCGCCGCGAGAACTACGGTACACTCGCCGTCGTACAGCCCGCGAGCCTGTGTGGGGATTACGGTACGGCACTGCGTGGCACGAAGCACTGAGATAGGACGTCCGTGCAGAACAGGCTTCAGAATTTCGGTACACAATCGCAAGAACTAAAACACAGTCGGAGGGCACTGGCTTGCCAACTGTCAGTAAGAGGATTATGGTACACGTGCGGTACGGCGCGAAGCATACGACACACTAGAACCATAGACTACTGTAAGCTATAGACCAACTTTAGTCTTTCACAGGCCAACAATGGTCGGCGATTCGCAAGCAGAACTTGTTCAATTGAGGGGACACAAACCAGCCAATATGCGATTTATACTTTAACAAATACCTAAGTTTTTTTATAAAAATTTTAAAGGTAAAGAAGATAATTGACACAGACCATGATTTTTAAATTCACAAACAAAGAAGTATCATAAAATGAATTTAAACGTGAACATACAAATTCCATGATATTTTAAAACCTCAACAGCTAGCCAACTGAAACTGCCATGACTGGCAGTCCCCTGCGCGATAATTATAGCACGATGAGACACTTGGATAAATAATAACTAAATTCCTACTTTTTTTTACACTGCATTCCTTTATTTAACCGATATATTTTTTTATTGTAGATAGTGTTGTCACACTAACCTGTAATAAAATATCCCTGTCTTGTCCCTGAGTTTACCTGACACAAATTTTTAATTTCCTTGAATATTTTAAAATAAAAAAATTACATATTTTGCGATTTTATTAAATAAATAACCGTAATCCTGCCACCATAATCCTCAAAGCTGGCCTAATTTTCTTCATTTGAAACATAATATTGCATATACACCATTTTATTGTGAGTATGACTGCACTAAAGCAGCATCTGAAAAAAAAAATTCTTTCACAGTCTGTGTGAATGTAGACTGGAACATGACATTTCCCGCTCCTCAAATTACTATCCCTGGGGAATTCTCACGACTTTTCCAGGATTTAAAGTAAACTATCTCTAACTTTCCCTTACATATTCCAACTTCTCTGACTTTTCTCTGACTTTTCAGAATGGGGACACCCTGATAAAGTAAATAACACCAACAAACACTTTTTCAATGTTGTGTCTTGAAATGAGACAAGTATTTAGTAGTCGCACAATCGTATATTGGTTTGCTGACCTGGATTCGAACACCGAGCTTGATGTTATTTGGGAAACAAAAAAAGCTTATAAGCATCACGTGTCTTAAATACACCCTCGCTCTGTCTCTAGCTTTGTTTAATTGTTCTTCTGGCGTGGTCATATTGTATGAATTCATAAAAAAAAAAAAATGTTCTCTGTTCACAGAGTTATAAATTAAATTTAATACATACGAGTTCAAAAATAACTTTATTTAAACTAAAATTTTGAAGAAAGCTGTTTTGCTTTCATGTAATATATCCTAAATGTGAGAAATGACGTTAAAACTTAATACTTTGGAGAAAATCGAAGGCAAATTATGAGTCTGGCATACGGAGGTGTTGAAATAAGTGCCATCTCTTAGCTATTTCGTAGCCTATGTCCCACTAACCCATTAAAAAAGTAAACATTAAAAAATATTTACTGGTTATGAACGTCAGCACAGAACTCGTTCACCTGCCGCGTCGTACGTCCGTACCGGTTCGAGTGCATTCCTCGCCTCTTATCTAAGAGTTTACAGCTGTGTTATCACTACTAGCAGCGCGGGATGTGTCTTTTTTCCCCCACCTCCCACGAAAATAAAATCACAGAGGGTAATAAATCATGGCGGCTTAAAGTCAACATTTTTGTATCGCAGCACTAGATTTCTTCCTTTTCTCTCTACTCCCGTCTCTCTCTTAGCACGCCAAGAAAAAGAGAGAGAGAGAGACAGAGAACGTTGGAATAATATTTTTTTTACGTTTACAAAAATTTAAATAATTAAAGACTGAGTCGCCATCCTGGGATTGTTATACCTATATTTTATATTGATTATAATATTTTGGAAGGAACTTTTTCAAACTGAAAATAAAGAGCTTTAGTTATTTTTTCACCACCCAGTTTCTGTAACACACATAAACAAAGGCGTCTACTGTAAGACCATGAGTTATTAACATAACACCAGATCTTAATCATTAAAAAATACCTAATCTTTTACTGTTGAATATAATAAGTTATAAATACCTGATCAAAAAACAAAAGGAAAAAAAATGGTGCGGTTACTCATGTACGCGCGTTAGACGTTAGGGGCAGTTCATTAATTACGTAAGGATGATTTTGGCAATTTATGAATCCCCACCCCAATGTAATGACACTAAGATTTCTCGGACTCCTCCTTTACCCTTTTTATATAAGATTTTACCTACAGTTTCCTAAAAAGCGTTAATATAGTTAATGGAGTTAGAAAAGGTTCAAATAAAATTAAAAAACCGTTATTATTTGAAATAAAAATTCGAATTATAATTAAAAGTGAACAATTATTTGTGAGCGACGCACTTGTTATGCTGTGATACAAGAGAATGTGGTGCAACAGCATGATATACAATATAATATAATATAAATATGTATAATTTATTTTCTGTTTTATGAATACAGTCAGACATATTAAACAAGCTAAAATTTGCACTGGATGTGTGCGTGTGCTAACGTTCGCCTTCAACGAGTTCAACTTCGCGTTTCACATAGTCACATCTGGCGGCATGCTCGTGTGCATCGGGTTTTCCAGTCGTCCCGCCCTGGTAGGCCAGCCCGCAACACTGCCGCGTCACGCGAGATGCCTGACATTCAGGCGACACCACTGCGTGGAGAGTCGACGTTGTTTTGCAACATACTGTACGATGTCAACATCGCGAGTGTGTGTATCAATAAACCCACCGTACAGTCACGCAAACAACTATAGTTCTCCCTGAAGATAAGATGTGGGGGGGGGGGGGGGGGGGCAATTTCTTTAAAATAACAAGTCCAATTTTATTGTAATGTTTGAACCAGAACTGTTTTTTTTTTTTTTTTTCAATTTTTTCAATCCAGATAAACCAAACGGCAGCCTTTTTGAAAGGAGAAAAAGAAAACGCTTCTCTTATCACTAAGATAGTTTCACGAATCTTTGAAAACAGCCAGTCAGTAGTAAATGTTTACGTAGATTCTTTTGAAACAGGCACCAATTTACCAACGAATACATTTTTACAATCGTTTACACTACTGTTTTTACATAAATGTATACTAAAAACAACATAACTGTAATAGAACGCTATAAGCAATTTTTTTTCGTTTTATTATACTTTATTTCTATTTACGGCAAATAAAACCATTTTTATAATATCTTAAACCGTCATTGAAATGGTTCCAGTGTTGTTATTTTAATATATATTTTAATTTAAAAATCAGTTGTATCCAAGCAAACATTTTTCTCGCGTTGTTTCATTTCGCTTGTGAAATATTGTTTGAAAAAGATTGTAAAAAGTCTGCATGCCATACTCGACGAATAATGTCAAAGGTAAAGCACGAAAAAGAACGAGAATACACGAAACTAATGATAAAATATCGTGTGAATTTGGTTGCAATAAACATAACAACGAAATATGTATTATTCGCGTTCTATGGTTACATTCACAAGCCAATGTAAATATATACTTGTATGTGTTTTGAGGCATTTTATGGATTATTATACGCTAGAATCAACATTATGATTATTATCAACTATATATAAAACTATATATAGTAACCATCAGTTTCAAACACGATTTTGTTTAGTGTGAGTAGAAATTGTAACTCTTACATGCTCACCCGCTAGAAATCTAATGACTTCTCGTCTGCATTGCTGAATAAATAATGCTGTGACATAACCCTGCCATTTTGTACCTTAAGTTTTCCAGTTTATATTAAATAAATATTGTATAAAATAAAACAGACTCAGGTATATGGCGTGAGTTATAGCAGCTGACTTTTTGATGTTCAAAAATACTGGCCCATCAATTTGTAGTGTTTTTCTTCCTCTACACAAAGTCATTCTGTTTTGTTTTTTTCCTCCGCTGTTAGAGGAACGGGGGATTTCGTTCGTGAATAAAGCGACAGTTTAACTGTTTGGATATTAACGGGAATATTTGTGGCGTCTGAAATCTCAGGGGGTTAAGTCGGCCGACTTTGGAAGGCTTAAATCAGGAAGGAGGGAAGAAGAAGGTGTCAGCCGCATCATGGCTGGCTGGCCATCTGTCTCGCAGCTAACGAACGACCCGCGCAGCCAATGGGACGCGGCGAAACAAATGAGAGGCAATCCACGGCCTGGAAGTGCCAGCAGTTGGCGCGAGATGTCACCACAGTCGCGACAAAAGGAACGCGACCGCCCTAAAACGATTCATCGACCCGGGCAGGGGTAGATAAAAGAAGTCTGAGGTGGTGTTAGGGTTGGGGGAGGGGGGTAAAAAGGCGTAAAAAGTGGCACGGTAAGAGACAGAGAAAGGGAGATAAAAGAGACGAGTAAGACTCGGAAGTGATGCGTGCAGAGCAAAAAGTAAAAATGAACCGCAGAAAAAGAAGTAAAAAAAAAAAAGTCGACAGGGCGAAACGACATGCTTACGTCGTGATTAATTTGAAAACGCGCCGCACACACAATTCCTTTTTTTTTTTTGTTTACCTTGAGAGATCGTTGGGAGGGAAAAAAATCACCTCGTTTCTCTAGCATCCGAATAGGTCAGAGTTTTCTAAACAACAGCAATCTAGCGCTGGGAAATCACTTGCACGGTAAATTCTATTAGTGTCTTGTTGGCACAAGAAGTCATTTTAAATGAGCAGGCGTTACCGCACAAGTAGAACACAAGCGAAAGAAAAAGAAGTAGCCGTTGAAAAAAAAAGGACATGACACGGGTACGCATAGAGTCTGGTCGAGGCGTGACAGCCCAGACTGCAGCGTGACGGCTCTGTGACAACTGTTACCAACTGCTGAGTGAGTCCTGATGTACAAGCAGGTTCAGGCCCCCGTGTGCCCGGACACACACTCGGTGTGCAGAGCTTCAGAAACAACAATATGCGATTTGAAAAACTGCTCAAGATATTCCTAGTGCGGTCTGTCCACATTTTTTTTTTTACTTGGCGGCCATAGAGAAAGGCATCTCTTTTAATCCCTACTAATATTATAAATGCGAAAGTGTGTTTTTTTCCGTTTGTCCTTCTTTCACGTAGCAACGGATAGACATGCCTTATTTGCATATATATACCCATAAACTATATATATAGTTTATGGGTCAGAGAGTGACATAGACTGCTTATAATCCATTAATTCAATCCATAAGGAAGTGAAAAAAAAGTATACTTAATTTTATATCAGAAAATCATAGGAGGTAGGTCATAAACACATAAACAAGGAGTTTTTGTCATTGTTATATGTCGCCACACGGTCATACAGTAAGGTCTGGCAACTTCCTATCCTTCTCGGCAAAACCCATCCGCTTAGTGAAGCTCGCGGCTGCTAGCGAAGTAAAGGCGCTAACAACATTTTATTGTAGAATTTCGTCAATATTAACGTTGCCTTGAATTTGTAACGCGCTATCGTTTGGTGCGTCCGTCACGTCTTGACTAGGGGTTACCTGCCGTCCTACAAAATGAAGCTGAAGATTGGCGTTCCGGTTTTCCTGATGCACCACAATATATATTTTTTTTATTTTTCAATTTTTTATTATTTGCTATTATTTCCTCCAGCCTTGTTTTTTTAAAGTAATATTTATGGATTGTTATTGTTATAGACTTCTGAAATTTGAAGCGAAAAAGAAGCCAAAAAAGTAGAAAAGAGAATAATGATTAATAAAAAAAACTGAAAAATTACTTATATTTGATGTAGCTGGAAAAGCGAAACCTGCTATTGGTAATTTAATTATAATCATTTGAAACTAGCATAAATATATTCTTATTTTTTGTCAAACTTAGAAGAATTTATTTTTCAGTTATCTACGCTT
Source organism: Bacillus rossius redtenbacheri (assembly GCF_032445375.1). Lineage (NCBI taxonomy): Eukaryota > Metazoa > Arthropoda > Insecta > Phasmatodea > Bacillidae > Bacillus > Bacillus rossius. The sequence continues at coordinate 7,041,670 of NC_086334.1, forward strand.
TTATTCTTGTACTATATTTCTGTCAGATTTATTTATGTATAGATAATCCTTATGATTGTTTTACTTATAATTTTTTTTCAAATTCGATATTATGGGAACGAAATATCGATATCCAATAAAATAACGCCACTAAAATATCGATACAAAGTTATCGATATCCTGAACAATATCTGTACTTCCGATATATCGATATATCGTTGTTATACATACACTCGTCCCCAGATTGGCGAAAAGAAACTACACACTCGCTCTTCGGTAACATGTTTTCGAATAAACAGGGCCGCCAGGAGAAGGGGGTCGTGGGTAGATTTTAAATATATACATTTTTTTTAGGCGTGAGTTTAACTCGATAGGACGAAAATTACAATTCTGTTGCTAAAGTAATTAATTGGATACCTTACAAGGAATGGCCACGTTAACGTTTATAGTCTTTGGATGTTTTTGTTGAAATGTGGGATTTGAAAAGTTGTATGCATACTTTAAGTACACAGAGAGAATTTTTTTTTAAATCAAACTAATATTTGTTTGTATATGGCTACACAAATATCTACTTGCTGTAAAAAAAAATATGTTGTTAGCTTAACCGAATTTGATTAGTTAAAAAATAAACTTATTTGTTACACCTAACCAAACATACAGTTGAGTTGACAATATCCTATAATTTTTTGGGTCGAAAATATCTTTCCTATTACAAAATATTTCTATCTGCATATAAAAAACAAATATTTTGTTGAGGCAAACAAGCCTTTCTCTGTGTAATGGATGAAGAGAGATAGCTCTTAGTTTTTGACGTGATAACGTCTTATAAATCAATGAACGCCGGCTGCACGCACGAAAAATTGTCACGTTTCACCTGACCCGAGCGTGCAAGAATCGACCAACCACCGTGCGAGAAAAAAATCTTCTATAATATCAAACAGGTTAAGGCGGGCTTTTTAACTAATTGTTTGTGATTATATTTAAACAAATTATTTAAATGAAATTTGCAAAAACCGTAAATAATATTTGAAAATTAAAAAGTATGCAAATTTTTCATCAATGTTTTCTTATGACGTTATCAAGTAAAATTATCGTCCGTTAACCGACTTTACAGACAAACCCCCCTCTTTTTTTTAACTGCTTGTGACAAGCACGTTTTTCAAAGTAAATAAGCAACACCACTTTTTTTTTTCAAATCCGTTTCACGGAAAGGACATTCATTAACTAAGCTTATATGCAGAGACCGGAAAAATTCGCGGATTCATTTCGTGATAGGCTGAAATTCAAACATGTGTACGATTCTGCCTGGTTCTGCTATTGGCTCGCAGTTTAACTGGAGCTCTCTGGGCCAATGAGAGACTATCGACCAAAGAAGCGTCGAATCACAAGCTACCCAGTGGAGACGCCTCACAATTTAGTACCCAAATGAACACGCGTGTTTACATGAGAAATGCAGAGGATAATGGAGGCTATCCTAGAGGTCATTGAATCCGCGAATTTTTCCGGTCCCTAACTGTATGATTACACATGGTCGCTGTTTAAGCCCTTGGCGGCGGCCTATCGGCGAGTCAGGTGTGCTGTCCTCGGAACACCTCACGGCACACGGGCCGGCAAATCCTCGCCGGGGTCGCATAACATTTGCCTTTCCCTGAACAAACCGCGCACCGGCCCGGAGGGGCTGGGGGCTGTAGGGGGGCGAAGCACTAGAAGGCGCGCGTCGGTCGCCTAACCAGGGGCTTCTCCCCGCGCCGGGATTTGAGCCGCGGTCAAGACGTCGCCGTGAGGTTTCCGACGCCAGTCGGGCGTCTTGGCTTACACGACACCGTGGAGGGGAGGGGGAGGGCCTTCTCGCTGCGGCGTCCAGGTAACCAGAGTGCTTCCGTGACGCAACACTCACTGCCCGCCGGCTCTGGACTGCTGCGCGAACTCTGAGTTCATCAAATATATAGATATATATATACACTAGCTGCCCGACCCGGCTTCGCACGGTTGTATTAATAGGGGAAAAAATGAAACCAAATCTCTTATTTACAGTTATAATAAATGAAATAAAATGAAAATTAATTAATTTTGACAAAAACTTAATACAATGCTTTCTCATGTACCGAAGGAAAAACGAATAGCACCGATGGTTTCCCGACTCTCGAGCACGCAACGTTGTCATGGAGACGATGTACCCACTGTTTCCCGGGCTTAAACACCAATCAGTATTGATAATCAGTTTATTATTAATTATAAATAATTAAGACCATTAATCGAAATAAAAACTATCCTATCTCTCAAGTTGGGAAAAATTACACATAAATGCCAATTTTCATCGAAATCGGTTGACTTGGTGAAGAGTTCACTGGAAACAAACATGAGGACACTGGATTTATATATACATATATATATATATATATATATATATATATATATATATACATACCAGTTAGTTGTAAGGGGCTTGAGGCGACCGTTGAAAAAATTATGAATGCAACAAACAAAATTAATCCAATATGCACGTAAAATTGATTTTAAAAAATTCTATTAATTTAAATATTGAGCAAATAAAAAATATTTATTGCGTATATGTGTATGTGTGTGTGATATTATATTTATATATATGCCTATAAAATTTTTTGAATGAAGTACCCCATGAAAAACTACATTGCGTGTGAATTGTCTCATTCAATAATAATCTTTAATGAATTAGGTATAACGAAAACCTTGAAAAATAAAAAAAATTGATTTGTCAGGAATAAACTGAATATTTACTTACTTTGCGAAGTTAATCAAACACTTTAGAAACGTAAAGGAATCATTAAAAACTTACAAAAATAAAAAAAAAATTCTTTAGCTTCTTTTGGTGAAAATTTCAAATGCACTTTTTAGCATATAGCCCTATATAAAAAAATTATGAAAGTGTGTAAAACAGCAAAATGCAGAATGCCGGCCTCAGACTCCTGATGCATATCTCACAGCGTTACAGATTAGTCAGTGAGTCAGTGATGAGCTTCAATATATTGTATATAATATATTAATAATGCCTGTTAAGTGTTCTCGCACAGGAAGAATGCCGGGTTTTCTAGAGCTCCAACAGTTTTCTTTACTCTAAGATAACCCAAGGGAAAAGTATTTCCCCAACAATGTTATGAATTTGTAATATTAGTTTCATTTTACATTCTGTTTCTTCTGAATATTAGAATTTTTTTAAATTAATGGCTTCTTATGTTCCCTGGAATAACAATTTTTAATTGCTTCTCCAGAGATCTATGATAAACTTAAGGGTGGTTCATTCTTGAATTAGAGAGGAAAACTTGATAAAATATAACGAAAAATAACATGAAAAATTGGTTCCATATTTTTGCAAGTTTTCAAATATTTGTAAAGCATGTGTGGGAAATGTTTAGACCTCATTTGCTTCTGCCGTCAGAACTGATTCCCTGATCGAACAACGAAAATTTTCAGTTCACTAAATGGAAGCATTGAGGAGCAAGCAGAACACGGGAAAATAAAACCCAAATAAAAAAAAAAAGATTGTATTCATGAAATTCACACCTAGGATGTATCAAAAATTGACTCATATTACGAAAACAAGACAATACGCATTGAAACACAGAACAGGCAATGATTACGTGAATAATTCATTCTGATTGGTCAGGTGAATTTCTTCCTTCGTGGCTTACGCTTGTTTTAGACGCCAGATTTTCACGGGTGACGTTTTATTCTAGCTCCGTCTCACACGCCATGACTTTTAGTTTTTAGTTTTTCTATTGCCATTATTTGTACTTAAAGGCTATTTATAAAATATTTTACTCATAACATTTGATGTTCTGCCACAAATATTTTCAACAGATATTCACTTTGTGTAATATCACGGTTATAAAAAAGGCTCGCAAGTGATGATAATTGAAAACACCCGGGCGCCTTTTTACACCCACGATATTACACAAAGGAAACATCTGTTTGAAAATATTTGCGGCAGAAAAACAAATGTAAGGGAGCTATCAGGTTCAAAATTTAGAAATATCCTTTAAAATAAGTAACGAAAAAAAAGTAATAAAATTCTCAAATTGTGTTTTCAACTACATCTCCTGGCGCGAATGACACGTATTTTCTGCACCCGCCGCTAGAATTCGAGGCCGGAACAGCTACGTCGACTATAGAATCATTCGATTTGCAGAGCAAAAGGTTAAACTAAAAGCGAATTAAAGACTTAAAAAAAAAATTGGTTGTCTGTAAAGTCGGTTTACGGACGATAGTTTAACGTGAAAACGTCATAACAAAACATTGATGATATGATTGAATACTTTTATGAATAAAATTGAATCATTTTTATTGAATTATCACTATTTTGTATGGAGACAAAGGAGTGAAACGAAATCTACAATTTAATTGAAAAATTTACTTTTATTTGCACTCATTAATTCAAATATGTTTATTACTTTAACGAAGAGATTTTTTTAACTATAACTTTTATACATGTTTGCTATTTAACTTCTTCCAATCTCTGTTATTCTGTTAAGGATAGGACGATGATAGGAAAAGTAGGAAACGATTGGGAGTGTTTCAAGTTTAATGTGACTCGAAAAAGTCAAATCGATGGTTGTTCCAATCGAGTGGAAGAGAGATAGATGCGGCGCAAGCGTACCATGGGCGTAACGGGACACATCGTAACGGGACAATGTGCGTAACGGGACACTTTTTCGTGCGTGCAGCCGGCGTTCATCGATTTATTAGACGTTTCCACGTCAAAAAATAACAACCCCAGTTTTGGACCTGATTATCGACAAGGAACTTTATTGAAATACTGCCCATCTCGTTGGCTATTAAATCATTTAACACTGTACAGTTTTTTCCTTTTTTTAGCTTTGTGGACCTTGGTTCGCGCCGTCCGTCCGCCGCAGATGGCAGCACTTCTGTTCCATCCACGACATGACTCCTACCAGACGCGGCATGCTGGGAGGTGAGATGTTAACACATCACAAACAAGGAAATAGTTCCCCCCGTGGAGAGTGAGATCGAGAATGTTGCAGACGGGACGTAACTGTCATCGCCCGGTCAGGGGCGACCCCTCGCGTCAAAGATACTCGGAGGACGGGTTTCGCCCGGTGGTCGCCAGCTCAGACAATGGCGGAGGAATTACTTCTCGTGCCCCAGGACTAATATTAGTCCCTCCCCCCTCTCCTTCCCCTGTGGAGAGAGAGAGAGAGAGAGAGAGAAAGAGAGAGAGAGAGATAGACCAGCGGTGGTCGCGGCCATCATAACCTTCTTGAGCGCTGGCATAACATTAGCTTACAAGGGTTGGTACAGGAGCCGTGTGGGGGTAAGGGGTCGCCGGACGGGTTCCGATATCTCCATTTAAAACTTTCTCGGGGAGAGGGCTGCTTGCCGCGTGTCGCATTAGCATAACCTGAAGAGGGAGGGAGGCGACACGCGGGAATCAGTATTCATGGGCCCCCCCGTGTACGGGCCCCTTCGACCGGGAGATTGATCCCCAATATTATCCCTCGCCTAGCGACTCCATTGAGGCCAACCCACCCCCCACCCCCCTCCCGCCACGCCGAACGGTATAAAAAATATATATATAAAACTGCCGGCTCTCTTTGGCGAGAGCTGACGGGCTATTGTGCCGCCACCACCCCACCTCCCTTACACCCGACGAATAAACCACCCCATTGTGCGCGGCTAGAGAGCGGATCGTTTTGATTGGTCGCCGTCGCGACATCACACCTGCCCGCGGGGACCATCGCGAGGGGAGGGAGGCGCGGGCCGCGCGCAACAGCGGCGCAAGTCGCGCGCTCCTCGGCGGTGCTTCGATACATCGACCCCGCGCCGACGGTCAATTATTAGTAGAGACCCGTAAAATTCGCGGGTTCATTTCGTGTTATGGTAAAATTCAAATAATTATACCTTAGTTTTGCTTATGTCATTGGTTCACTGTTAATCTGGAGGACTGAGGGCCAATTAGAGACCCTCACTCATAGAAGTGTCGAATCACAGGCCGCCCAGTCGAGACGACTCACAAGTCAGCAGCCAATGAACAGTTGGCATTTGCCTGAGTGTGTAGAGGATATTGGAGTCAATCCTGGAGGTCATTGAACCCGCGAATTTTACGGGTCTCTAATTATTAGAGACCGGAAAAATTCGCGGTTTCAATGGTCTTCAGGATAGACTGCACATTTCCCTGTACACTCGGCCAAATAACGCCAGTTCATTGGCTGCTGACTTGTAAGTCGTCTCAGCTGGTTTGTCTGTGATTCGATCCTTCTTTGGTTGGAGGTTTAAAATTGGTTGAGATTCGTCCAGATGAACAGTAAGCCAATAGCAAAATCATCTAAAAGGTAGGGGGGTCTATATGTATATGACTTCTAGCTTATCGCCGAATGAATCCGCGAATTTTTCCGGTCTCTATCAATTATCGTGTGCAGTTAAACCAGATGTTGTTAATAGGGTCGATATGGGAAACTGTTAAGAAACACACGAGAAAAGTGATGCCAGTGAACCTGGCTGTACGTTTTAAAGTGCGTCAAACTAGTAGTGGCATCTAGTGGCTTTGCGTTCGGTAATATATAAAACTAGTTAGTTTTTGTAAAGAGCCTAAGGCGCCCTTGAAAAATGATGAATGTAACAAACACTTTAATTTAACATACACGAAATATTAATAAGAAATCAATTCATTTTAATTTTGTGCAAATGAAAATTATTTCTGATATATATATATATATATATATATATATATATATATATATATATATATATATATAAGAAATATTTTACAAAAATTAATTTTAATGATAACCTCTTAAAAACTACATTACGTGTTAACTGTCTCCCGTCATTTAATAATCTTCCTTGCTGTGGATTCGATTCAATACACACCAGGATGACAACCATATTGGCAGTGCGATTTGCATGAAGGTTATCAATTAAATAGAGCTCGCAACAACATTATCATGCTACAATTCGAATGTGCCTGAACATCTATTCACGATAAATTTAATCATATCATTAGCGCTGGAAAATTTACACAACAGTGGTTGGCAGATTCATGTTCGCAAGTGAAAGCCAACAACTTGAATTACTTATATTAAAAAGACACAAGCTGCAAAAACGTGAAAAACTAGGCCACGGCTCGCTAATTTATCCCTGAAAAATGCTGAAACTATCGGCTTCGTAAAAACATGATGCTATGCCCCACATGCATATTATCTTTGCGCCACGGACTCGGCAGCAATGCTAGGAAGAACAGGTTAGCAAAGAGCAGTGGAAATGTTACACTGTAAGCGCATGAAACAGAATTCATACAGCGTTACAGAGTAAGTCAGTGAGTCAGTTTATGAGCGTGTTGATATTATTTTTATTTGGTGGGCTTCATAATATGGAGAATGTATATCGTTTTCGAATGCCGTGTGACGTTGAGCTTGTAATACAAATACCGATGGAAACTGGCTCGCTCCTACCGACTGCTTCATCAGACAATTCCGTCACAGGATGTGCTGCAAACTGTGCTATCGCAGCGGTAGCGGGCCTCGTGTTTCGAATGCTAGAACCAGGCGCTGAACAGCGGAGTAATGACGAAAGGTCTTACATCATTTGCTAGACGGTAACCAAACAATAAAAAAAGTAGGTTAAGATATATTTCACGTGATCCGTCGCAATAGTGCTTCGTCTGTTCCCTAAAGGAACCTCTTCGTCAGCCGTACGACCCGTGTGCTCAGCTTTTTATGAGGGCGGAAGAATTTAAACATGTTGGATGAGAAAGGGGGTGTGTAAGAAAAACAGCGTTAAATGAAAGCGGATTGGTGTTTACCCACGGGCTTCCTCAAGCTGTAGTTTTATTTGTAGCGCAGCTAAGACGTGAAGGGGGTAAACCCGAAAGGGAGAGATAAAAAAAAGGGGGAGGGGTAGAGGGCTGCGGAGGGAAAAGAACAAGACGATGATCTGACGGCGGCCGCAGTTAAAGGAGGGAAAGTGGAAGTGGAAGGAAGGAGAGAAATAGAAAAAAAAAAAAGAAGAAAGAAAGCAGTGAAAATATTTTGAGCGCCGGGAGTTCAAAAGGTGTTTGAAAGAAAAATTATTTAAAGGAAGCGAAGGGTTTCGTGTAGAAGAGGAGGTTAGAAATCGGTTGTATATTTTGCGTTTTTGTTGTAGTTGTTGGAGTGAGGGGTGGAAGGGGTGGGGGGAGGGGAGGTTCGTGGGGTCGTGGAGGGGATGGATGAGTCTTCTCAATCACCGGGCCTCGTCGGAGTGAGCCCGAGGAATCGGGGACTTGGGGGGACTTGGGGGGACTTGGGGGGACTTGCAGCCGGGGGTATGCGGGGCGGCTCGCTGTCGGAGAGACACGCTCGCTCTGGCGGCGGCGCGAGTAAACGCTCTTCAAAGAGACTCACAAATATTTGGTGGAAAGTGAGGGCTTGTGTGGGATACGGGCTGTTCCTCCGGTTGTGAGGAAGCTGGCAGGAGGGCGGAGACCTGGCTGGGGGGAGGGGGTTTTGTAGGAAAGCACGCATGCCTCGAAAACTCCTCCGACACTATGCGCTGCCGACACCCTGTTCCGTTTCCTGCACGGCAGCGCACGAACCCGCCAAACGTTGTTCGCCTGCCGCATGCAAGAGGTTATTAAAAGACCGGTTAACATTTCAAAAGGTGTCCGCTTAGAAATCGTATATATAGACTTCCAGTACAATTTAAAGTTCTCTGTAGGAACGAGTGTTCTACAGCGCACTGTTTCGAAGGCGTTGTAAGAGAAATAACTACGCAATAATTCAGCGTGTTGCGTGCAGAGGCGAAGAGGACAGCTGCTGACGTCTCTGGCTGTCGGACATGCAAACAGCTTAATGTGGACAACACCCTAAGTCAGCCTGTCAACAGCCTGCATACCCGGTGACAGCCGTACGACGGGGTAGGATTTCACATTTTAAATATTAGTTTTGCATTACTATCTCTAATGAAAAACCACACTGTGCATTGCAAAGATAAGAATATGACTATAAAATTAAATGCGCAAAAAAAACATTGAATAGGTTGTGTGTTTATAATATTTTTTACTGAGTTTAGATTCTTAAACCATGGAAACAATAATTTACATTAACTATCACATATTGTTTTCTCTTTTCCAATGCACATTGCGTTTCTTTAGGGAAACTTTGTGAAATATGACTGAATAACGCCTTATAATTAATATCTCACATGTAAAATACCATCCCGAAGCACATTTTTACTAACCTAACCCAAATTTAAAAGGGTTTACAGTATATTAAATGCCACTGAGCTAACATAATTACTGGCAAGAACTTGGAATTTAGAAATGACGCTGTTACAATTTTATAAAATTAATTAACGGTTATAGCAAAAAAATAGGCGCGTGTACTTATTATGAGCGTGCGTTAGAAGTTATATTTACTTGGCGTGATAAAAAACCAAATTTAAATTTGCATGCAAATAATATAATAGTATAAATTCAATAAAGTTATATTTTTAAATATTTCCCATTATTCAATATTAATACTAACACGCGTATAAAATTAATTATGTAATGTAATAAAATAATCTAGACAGATTTTAATTGAAAATAAATCAATGACTGTGCAGGATATTTGTTCTAATTTATTAATTTAATTATTTATTAAATGATAATGTAAGAATTTATATTGCAAATAAATAATACCTACATAAACATAACTTCACCTATATAAATACTCTGTAAAACGTTTATAAACACAATTTATACCACTAATATTCACAATAAATAAATGTTTTTACTTGCATGGATCAGAATTCAATATCAGTCACTAAAAGATAGGATTTAAAAGCACATGTATAATTTTTATTTTATTTTTACCTAGCCTTTGTTTATCCTGTCAACTTGTGCAGCAAACTGCGCGCGCATTGCAAAAATTCATACTCATATTTTTTTTTATAACGCGCATAAAGAGGTAGGTATAGCTTCGAAAAACATTTTCGGATATTTGTTGTCCGCGGAGCAGGCGAAAGGGACAGTGGTCTCTAAACGTCCCTTGTCCGTCTCGTTGGACGCTGTGTGGTCGCGAAGCTGCACAGCGACCCGGAGGAACAGTGATTAGCTGGAGCTAGCTTCCTCGGGAACACGGGGGTGCGGTGTGGGGGGGTGACACAAGGGTGACCGCGGTCCGCCGACAAAGGTGCGTCCCGCCCGCTAAGCCGCTTACCGCGAGCGTTTAGCGCCTGTTCGGCCGTCGTCGCCAGGGCGAGACCCGACCACCCCCGAAGCACCGTTCGAGAGCGCGCGCGAACACGAGGGGAGAAACTCTAACTAGTGTTCTGAAGTAGTTTTGGACCCACCCGCCAGATAGTAGCTTTCATTTCACGTTACTAGCATAGCTGAATTGATTGTTAGGAAGTAGTGAATAAGCTATAAACCAAGCACAAAAACCCGGTGAAATATTTTTTCTCCACTTATTTTTTGGGCGAGCATACCAGATTTTTTTTGTCTTCCACTAATTTTTATAACGAATTTTTTTTTTTATTATTATTACAAAACAGCATTAAGGGTTTGTCGCACATTTTAAATTTCTCTTACCAAGTAATTAGTCAAGTTAAATTACCTAACATTATAAACCTAACACTGGGGATTTGAAAACCCGTCCATGTTTTTTATTTATTTTTTGCTAGTAGTTATGGGCCCACACGACAGATGTCGCGCGCAACATGGTTTCAGTTTCCAGTTTGGGAGTCTTGCCTCTACGCTCCCTCCTTGTTCTATGGGACCAGCCACCCAGTGGCCGTCCAGGTATGGGGGAAGCCTTCTTTTCACAGACGAGAGAGCCAAAACCCGAAGTTCCCCGAAGTTCATGCCTTTTTTTCCGTATCTTTTATGTAGCTATCCTAACCAAATCAACCGTCCACAATGTTTTAAAGTATTTATAATGTAGCTAACTTAACCTAATTGATAGGGACCAGAAAAATTCGCGGATTCAATGACCTCTAAGCTAGCCTCCATTATCCTCTGCATTTCTCAAGTAAACACGCGTGTTCATTGGGTACTAAATTGTGAGTCGTCTCCACTGGGTAGCTTGTGATTCGACGCTTCTTTGGTCGATAGTCTCTCATTGGCCCAGAGAGCTCCAGTTAAACTGCGAGCCAATAGAGCAGAACCAGCAGAATTGTACACATGTTTGAATTTCAGCCTATCACGAAATGAATCCGCGAATTTTTCCGGTCTCTACTAATTGACCATTAGTATCCTTTTATCAACACCGCCATATTTATTTACAATGAACAAAAAAAAAAACCGAAGATGCAAGATCGTTCGTTTGGCTCTCTCGTCTGTGAGAAGAAGTATTCCCGTCCAGGCGACGGCCCCGAAGTAGGGCCTACTTGGTGCGCGTGGTGCGGTGAGTTATTTCCGTGGCCGCCGAGAGACGGCGCTCCAGGTCTGTTGAAAACACCCGGTAATTATTTCTCCTGGGGCGGTTGCGCAGGTGAGTGCTGCCCGCCGGTTGGACGGACCTGTCGGGAGGGAGGGAGGGAGGGAGGCGGGCGTCGAAGGAGGACTGACGTGTTTGCGCCGGTCTGGCGACGATCGACGAGCGAGGAGCGGGGGGCTGGTCCGCACTGGGTCTCCTGCAGCTCACAACCGAACATAAGATTACCCTCCGCAGACGCTAGATGGCAGTCACTGGAAACACGACCAGGTTAACAAGTTCATTCTCAAAATAATGGCTGAACGAACGAACATCTCCCGGTTTTTTTCAGTATCTCGAAGCCTACAAATTAAATTTTGTTCGAAATTAGTTGACAAAAACAATATCAATAATATATATATGTTTGATCTTCTACCGATAATTTTAAAGGAATAAGTAACTGACGATATCCAGTTGAATGATGACCACAGGCGCATACGCCGTTGGGACCAACCCAGTCGCGCAAAAAAAAAAAAAAAAAAAAAAAAAAACACACACACCAATGCGGACCGCAAGGTCCAAGCTCCCGACCACAGCATGGTTGGGACCTTCTGTCCCTAACCAACTCTTCTGCCTTGTCATGTGATGAACCCGCCTGCGTAATGCTTGCAATAATTTAACGCCGCATTAATAGAGACCTGCAAAATTCGCGGATTCAATGACCTCCAGGATAGACTCTACTACACTCTACACACTCGGGAAAATACTACCTGTTCATTGGCTGCTGACTTGTGAGTCGTCTCGACTGAGTGTCTGTGATTCGACACTTCTATGAGTGAGGGTCTCTAATTGGCCCTCATTACTCCAGATTAACAGTGAACCAATTTCCTTAAGGTATAATTATTTGAATTGTAGCATATAACGAAATGAATCCGCAAATTTTGCAGATCTCTACGCATTAATGAATCCAGGGTTTTCCCTGTGTCTACGCAGGTTTCACCTAGGCCCAAATTAACTGGGTACAGTCGCGAGTTAAGATAGCGGAGTTGGCCACGGCATCAACCGCTGCCATCGCTGGCCGATGCCTTCCTAGTACCTATATGTTGCATGCTACCCTTCCTCCGTGGCTACAACCCTGCAGTTTTAGGTGTAGAAGCTTCGGCCAGAGACGCACCTACCCAGACCCCTCCCGAACACACTTAGAATTTAGGTCAAGAAAAAAAGGAGGGTTGTCTGTAAAGTCGGTTTACGGACAATAATTTTTGGTGATAACGTCATAAGAAAACATTGGTGAAAAATTGCATACTTTTTAATTTTAAAATATTATTTACAGTTTTTGCAAATTTAATTTCAATAATTTGTTTGATTAGAAACAACACGAACAATTAGTTAAAAAGCCCGCCTTAACCTGTTTGATATTATGGAAGATTTTCTCGCACGGTGGTTGGCCGGTTCTTGCACGCTCGGCTCAGGCGGAACGTGACAATTTTTCTTGCGTGCAGCCGGCGTTCATCGATTTATAAGACGTTATCACGTCAAAAAAATCACAGGGTAAGTTGTCTGGAGCTGTGCTCTACGTGTTCTCGATGAATCAACGGCACACATACTTCCCACGGAAGCTTCTGCGCTGCTGCCTCCACACCCCGAGGCATGGAGGGGAAAGAGGGGTGGGAGGGGGTTGCTACAAGAGATGGAAGGGGGGGTAAATGGGGGAAAAGGGGGACCAAATGTTTACCTCGCGGCCAAATAAACCTCGGTTCGCGGCAAGGAAAATGTTTCCCGGCTCGACCTCGGGGCTCGAGTGATGGGTGATTGACAGCTCGAGACGCAACGAGCCGCACATGGAGCTCGGTATTGCGTCCTCTCTCTCTCTCACTCTTTCTCTCTCTCTCTCTTTCTCTCTCTCTCTCTCCCCCGAGGTCGTTGGCTACATCGGGCGTGAGATCTGGAACTTTTCGTTTGCTAACACACTACTGTAAAACATTGTAAAAAAATAAAATTGAAAAAAAAAAAAGACTTATTTTTGAATCAACACTCAATGGTGTACCAACAGTTCTTTATGCCTCAGGTTGGATTCTTGTCGAAAATAAAATACAATGAAACAAACAACATGTGTCTTCTCCCCAACAAGCCAACAATCCAACCAGCAGCCTGATTTCCGCCGCTACCGAAATTGCATGCACCTCCTCTTCTGCGGTTCTGCCACTATCTTGTCCGCTATGATGAAATTAATAAATATCAACATATATATATATATATATATATATATGAACAGGCAGCTTCCCATGCTCCAGCACACAGCCATGTGTCACGCAGACGTTAAATTTTTTGTAAATAATTGAAATATACAAACAAAACAAAAATAATGCTAAAACCATTTAACAACCAAATATTTACGCATCCACATCCCACGTAGCCTACGCACCTATTATTATGTAATAAATGGAGAAGTATTACAAAAATCACCGACAGCATAATAAAATACTAAAATTTAGTAAGAGTACTAAAACAATTAACTTAAAACAAGTTCCCCGATTTCAAAACCACCAAATACAATCAAATAAAAAATAAAAAATGGTGGAACATTTCTCTGCCACAATGCCGGCAAGCACATAAAACAAACAGTGCTCAAGTTCACATAGTCCCAGTGTTCCTTGGACGCGAAAGATGTGCAGAGAAACATTCCTTTGAATAACTAAGGCACGTTGTACAATGGCACGTTGTACAATGGCACGTTGTACAATGGCACGGAAAAGGAGACGGAATCCGTAAACGGAGACGGATTTCCCGGAACATTTCACAATCGCCTCTGTTGCTTCTTCCACGATGCACGGAAACGTACGTAAAAATGGCCACCAATTTGATTTATTTTCAAGGTTATGAAATATTACCTTATTATAAAATGTATTATACTTCAACAGGCAGAATTTACATATAATTATAATAAAAAAATTACCACTAAGTCAAAATAGTACACTATATATGCTTGTATTGAAACCTTTTTTTTAAACGTATTTAGAACACAAACAAACATGGCTACCACCGGTTCTATTGGTCGCACTATACAAATGATAATTTCTCTTTTTTTTTAATCATAATTTTGATACAGTGTGGAACAAAGATTTTAAAATTTTAAAAGTAAATCAGATTTATTTTTATGTCTTCCTAATCTAAAGTAACTAAATGTCAAATATTTAAATCATATTGTTAAAAGTGTTCTGACTTCCGAGACGTAGTTAGTTATAAGCTGGCTTACGATGCAAGTGTTATCTAGGTAAAGCATGGATTTAAATTTGAATTCGTCTTCATACCTCAAAATAGAAAGAAAAAAACATTTGGCAAAATTTTTTTATATTTCGAATATATATTTTCGAAACCCTGGGTATTAAACCCGGTTCTATATTCTTTTATTTCGTCTGCGTGCCGTCGTAGGAACTCTGTTCCGTGGGACAGGTCTTCGCTTACGTGTCATTGTAATAACTATATTTTGACGTGACGTCTAATCACGCCGGCTGCACGCACGAACAAGTATCCCGTTACGCACATTGTCCCGTTACGCTGTGTCCCGTTACGCTCATTGTACGCTTGCGCCGCATCTATCTCTCTTCCACTCTTTTGGAACAACCATCGATTTGACTTTTTCGAGGCACATTAAACTTGAAACACTCGCATTCGTTTCCTACTTTTCCTATCATCGTCCTATCCTCAACAGAATAACACATATTGGAAGAAGTTAAATAGCAAACATGTATAAAAGTTATAGTTAAAACAATCTCTTCGTTAAAGTAATAAACATATTCGAATTAATGAGTGCAAATAAAAGACAATTTATCAATTAAATTGTAGATTTAATTTCACTCCTTCTTTGTATCCATACAAAATAGTGATAATTCAATAAAATGATTCAATTTTATTCATAAAAGTATGCAATCATTTCATCAATGCTTTTATGACGTTGTCACGTTGAACTATCGTCCGTAAACCGACTTTACAGACAACCAATTTTTTGTTCTAGGTTAAGGCAATGTCTTTCCGCAAGTAAAAGAAGTGTCAGGCGGGAGAAGGTGGTGATGAGAGAGAGAGGCTGGCTTCTTGCCCCCCTCCTCCTGACAGGATGCTTGACTCCCCCCTCCGCACAACCCGCGGGAGACGACACTGCGTGGAGCAGAATGGCCCCATTTGTCTCAACAAACAAGCCGCCGCCTCTCGGCGATCACGTGTCCCGAGTCACGTGACCTGGGGAAAGGTTTGGGCCGAGAACTAATTTGCCGCGCGGGGGTTGGCCCACGTGTTCGCGAGGCGACGGGAGGGAGTCCCGCTTGCTTCTCTCGCGTCGAGTGTCTCTGCTCACTCCTCACGTCACGATATGCGCGAGAGATTGTTAACTTACTCAAGCTTTGTCTTCTTGATTACACCAATTGGGGGAGCTGAATTGTTGCCCCTTGGAAGGGCAGGCCTTCAGGATTTTTCTGGCAATGGTTTGTTTGTACAGCGCCCGGAAGGGCAGTCCATCCAATTTCTGAAAACATGTTTCTTTAAGTGTTTAAATAATCCTAAAAACTTGCCCCTTGGAAGGGCAGTCCATCAGGATTTTTCTGACAGTAGTGTTTCTGAAAAATCCTGAAGGGCTGCCCTTACAAGGGGACACAATTCAGACAACCTTTCAAAAACAACACTGTTAAAGATATCCTGATGGGTTGCCCTTCCCAGGGGCAACAATTCAGGATTATAAAATTACGAAAATAGACACATTTTAAGATACTGGAAAGGCTGCCATTCGAGTCGCTTTACAAACTAACCACTGTCAGAAAAATCCTGAAGGGCTGCCCATACAAGGGGCAACAATTCAGACAACCTTTCAAAAACACTACTGTCAGAAAAATCCTGATGGGCTGCCCTTCCAAGGGGCAAGTTTTCAGGATTATTTAAACACTTAAAGAAACATGTTTTCAGAATTTGGATGGGCTGCCCTTCCAGTCGCTGTACAAACAGCAATATCCGGGCATCGAACCGCGGGCCCGTGTAGAGTTCCAGACCGCAGATTGTCGCCCACTACCTCTAGTTGTGAAAGTAGATATTAGGTTTTAATGGTGATGTAGATAACGGATGTTTGGTGACCCTGAGGTGTGTGTGAGTTGTGTGTTTTTGGCCGGGGTTGTAGTAAGGAACTCGAACCTGTGCTGTGCTGAGGGCGGTTTCAGGAGCACGGCGGGAGAATGTGTGTTAGTGTGATTCGGGTTCGTGGGTTCGAATCCCAGTGGAGAGAGTTTCAGCGGGGTGGTCCTCCCCCAGGAACGAGTTCTGCGCGCGCCACTGAGGCACACGTGTGCTGGTGCCCGCGTGGGGGGCGGGGCTACAACAGCCCCCGCCGCCCCAGACAGCCTGGCTCCGCACATGTTCCCCGGGGGAGGCCGGAAGCTGTAAAGGGAGAGAGAGAGGGGTTGTTTTGGGGGGGGGGGGGGGTGAAGTCCGCGATTTCACGGCCCTTGCCGCAAAGCCTTCCGAAAACAAAGACGCCCCTCTTCTCGCCCGGCGCCGCTAATGAACCTCCTCCGAATGTCGCCGTCGAAGATGGAGCGACAACCCACCATTCTTCGTCCGCGCTCGTATCCCAAAAACGAGCCTAGTTGAGTCGTGATTAACCCAACACTTCGGTTGGACGTGCATTCTTTCCTTGTTCTGTGTTCGGATAGTTCATTTAAAAACCTAAATTTTAGAAGACGTTCAAGTAAGTTTACTAGAATTTTTGAGACAGCGGGCTTCAATTTATGGTCTTTTAAGGAGGTGCCTCCCGTTTGATTGTGATTATTTTATGTTTAAGTCAAACGCTGGTAAGTGGTAAATATGTATGTCTTTTCAACGGTTTAACTTTTACGACATGAAATATATATACCCCGCATACTTTTTGATTAGTTAGATGGAAGCGTTTAATTTTTTTTTTAAACAATTTTAGGCAGTACGAATATGAGGATTTGAATGGTTTACAGAACTGTTTTTTTTTTACATCTGCAATTATACTGGCTACTTCATGATATGGTTGGGATTTCTTTTAGAAAAAAAATATATATTTCTTTTTTCACGTGGCCTTTCAAAATTCTCAAATCAGCGAGAAATTTGACAGCCAAGCAAAATAAACTGGTTTTTGTAGTATAAATTCAAACCATGTGATGAAGTTACCAGCAGCATTGAAGCTAAACAAACAAAAAAAATATGTCAGGACTATAATCCATAGAATTATTAATATTTGTCTAGCCCAAAAACGTTAAACATTTTACTTTGACAGCTTATTTTGCAAAACGTATGTAATGTTTATATTGTTACGAACTTGAGAGGTAAGAGCACGACATAAGCCAGTTACCAGCGCAAACTGGCGGCCCCGCACGGCCACTGACGTCAAACGCATACCTTCGGGGATTATAGCGGTCCGGCCTCACCCCCCTTGCCACCGCGCCCTCCTTCCTCGGTGCTATTATCTATCCCTTAGAGGCCTGGGGATTCCGCGGACCACCGCGTGGAGTGGCGTGAATAAGCACCGCTGTTCTGGATGCTTCGAGCTCCGGGTCGTCCCGAGATGACGCGACACGTCACAACCACCCCAGTCGGTTCCAGAAAAGACGGCCAACGGGTATAAAAGCGGCGACGCCGGCCTCCGCGGTGGTTCCAACAGGCGAGTGGAGTGAAGTGCTAGTTCGGGGAGCGGCGCAGCGCGGAGCGACGGGACCGTGCGAGTATGACCGAGTGGCGCGAGACTGTGTGTGTGGACAGGCGCGAGGTGAGGGGCGAACCACTGTCGAGCCTAGCTCCAGTGAGGAGTGCGAACTGTGTACTGGACAGATACTTAGAGATTTGTGAACATGCATCATGTGGTAATTTAAATAGTTATGTAAATATTGATAACAAACTATTAAAACTGTATTAAATTAGTTAGACTATCCTTAATAACCCGTTTTCCCCACTCGTAACAGAATTATTTTACAATCTTTATGATACGAATGAAAAAATACAAATCAAGATTTAAATTATGTCAGGTGAACTTGGAGGCCAGCGGAAAACACCTCTGTCGTCTCGACCATTACGACCAATCCAACGGTCAGGTAATTCAACGTTCAACAACTCTCGTAGAAAGAGATTCCAATGGGGAGGGGTTACATCCTTTGGCCAAATACAGTTCACAGGTTCACCCTAAAATATTTGGGGAAAGAGCCATTCTTTCGCTCTACAAGAGAAAAAAAAAAAAAAAAAAAAAAAACTTGCGCATGCGCTTTTTTTCAAAACTGTTCTAGTTACTCTTAAAATGTGACTTTGAACCAAAACTCTCCACGCTTACAGTTGATACTATTAAAATGTACAACTGACACATTATTTTTTAGACATATTGTACATGCCAGCAATATACTTTTGTCCGGCGAAAGGGGCAGTAAGATGCACAGTGTGGACAGTAACTGTCGATCGCGATTTTGAATCATGAGACCTCAGCGTGGACGTTGTAAAACTCTGAGCAGTGACCTGGACAGTTGACCTTGATTTTTGACACCAAGTTCAGGACTTTTATCCCATCCTGGTTTTAGTTTCACGATGTTCCCGCTCACTTAAATAACTACAGTCACAACAACTATTTTCGTTCGTCTGCGAAATTATAGACCATAAAATTGCCAATTTATAGAAATAAGCAAACTCTGAAAGTTACCTATCCACACAGAATATATGCCTGTATAGTGCGTACCAAACTACTTGAGAGCTGGGCACAGCGGTTAGATGGAAACGCATGGCTTGGACAGGACCGGGAAAGGCGAATAGCAGGTTGAGCCCAATGGAACCAATACGGGCGGGAGTTTTTCCAACCTCCTTGGTCACGTCCGACTGCTCACAGTGGCTCTGTGAACCGAAACCACACATCACTATCTTCATCTTCTCGAAAAAAAATCAACTTAAAGAACTTCACATATTAAAATTCACACAGCTCTGGCCGGAAACTGGCAACAGAATAAGATATATATCTTGGCATTTGGATCGCAGGACACAACACATTGTATCCCATTCAAGTTACGTTACCCAAGCCTCTTAATAAATTGCCCTCAGTTTAGCGCGGGTTGGAGCCTCTGACGCAACACGATTATACAGCACGTCTAACAAGCTTCATGGCTTATCACCATCATAACATAACAAGACGTTAGTGCGGGCCGCATTCCGTGGTCCTTGGTTCGATGCCGAGTTCTGGCACGAGGCCCGCACTAGCCCGTGATGGCAATACGTAGGGGCATGCAGATTTCGCGAAAAGATTTCGAGACTAGATGAAAGTCAAAACACTGTAGCATCGTCTGTGTTTCGTGATTGGGTGAGTTTCTCCCAGGTACATATCGACTGTTACAACGCCAATCACAGTGATTCAGTGCGGGAGCAAACGCGTCCTTAGTGGCTCGGTCAAATAAGGCAACTACTTCCTTCGCAGACGGCCGCCAATCACAAGGAAGAAACCACAGGTACGCGTACACCTTGTTGCAGTCTAATACGCATTCAGATCTTTTCGCGAAAAATGCCTGCCCCTAGCAATACGATTTACGACACATCCTGTGGCAGTTTTGTCATTACAAGCAACTGGTCCGCGTGCCAACTCGAGGTGTCAAGCTGTACAGGCTGGGCGACGTGCCAGAGGGGGCTTCTCGCGTGAGCGCGAGGGTGGCCGGGTGACGCCCACGTGAGCACGGCCGTGGACGGCGGTCCTCTGGTGTCGGGCCGACCTCGCTCCGAAGTTCCCGCCGAGAATGGGCGCGGTGGTTTGGCGGTGGGGCGTGGAGGAGGGGAAGTACACACGCTCCCACCATGTTATTTGTCCCGGGAAGTTGGCGAGTTTACCATCCGACAACTACAATATACAAGCCGGCTGGTCGGCGCGGGAGGCAAGGGAGGGGCAACCCCTCGGGGCCAAAGACAAACACACAGCTCGCTGCAACAATACAACATTTCTCATATCGCCCGGCCGTCGACCCGACCGCAGGAAACTTGCAACACACAACCAACCCCCCACCCCCCCTCCTCCAGGCGGAGTGTATCGCACAACCCCCTACCCTGTGTTATACTCGGGCGTATCTGCAGCTGGGTGGTGGCCATGTAGTTCTGTCGCTGCATGAGCGCAGTACGAGCATTTGTGTGCATGGCCGCGAAGACAAGAGGGTGAGCGGTGTTGAGCTGGGAGCTGCGGTCGCAGTTCAAAAATACAGGCGTACATATTTACTTAGGGATCCACACATAACGTAGAACACTCAACTTAGAACTTTCATAACAAAGAATTCTCGAGAAAAAAAAATCCTAACATAGAACTGTCATAAGTTAGAAAGATCATAAATTATAAGAAAACACTTAGAAAATAATCTTAGAACCATCATAACTAAGAAACACAAAACTTAGAACTGTTAGATCTTAAAACACACACAACTTAAAAACACGCAACTTAGAAAACACAACGCCGAACCACACAACTTAGAATTTTCCTAACTTAGAAAAAAGACACATTATAACAGGCATAACTTAGAAAAATTCTATCTTGCGTGTTTTTAAGTGATGTGTTTCAAAGACGTGTGTTTCTAAATTGTGAGAGCAACCTATGAACTTCCATATCGGTGTTATATGGTACATTGATAGGAACCGGAAACATTCGCGGATTCAATGACCTCTAGGATAGCCTCCTCTGCATTTCTCAAGTAAACACGCGTGTTCATGGGGTAATAAATTGTGAGGCGTCTCCACTGGGTAGCTTGTGATTCGACGCTTCTTTGGTCGATAGTCTCTCATTGGCCCGGAGAGCTCCAGTTAAACTGCGAGCCAATAGCAGAACCATCAGAATTGTACACATGTTTGTATTTCAGCCTGTCACGAAATGAATCCGCGAATTTTTCCGGTCTCTATACATTGATGTCTGCTACTCTGGTCCAACGTTGTCCCCGCCGATGCAGCAGGGCGCGTGTGGTTGCTGGATGCCCCCAGCTCCTCCTCGTCAGTCGACGGGGCTTATCTCACCCCCGGGCGCAGTAACGACCCGAGGTGTCGCGCGCTATGAGTTACCGCCGCGCGCACCCCCGCCCAGAGCGCGCCGGCGAGGTAAATACGTCCTTCTGCCGCCCTTAGCCGACGGCTTAGCGGCGCCAATTCGTCAGCTCCTGCTGTCTCAGCTCGACTGCACGAAATATTTCAGTCTGGAGATCACGCTGATGTGCCTCTAGTACTGACTCGGTTCACAGAAATGTTACACCACACTTCACAGTCCCAGCAATTGATATAATCAGTCAAGTCCACCAATTTCCGATGGGTAGAGACCTGCAAAATTCGCGGATTCATTCGGTGATAGGCTAGAATTCAAACACATATACCTCTTAGTTCTTAGATAATTTTGCTATTGGCTTACTGTTCATCTGGACGAATCTCAACCAGTTATAAACCCTCAACCAAAGAAGGATCGAATCACAAACAAACCAGCTGAGACGACTTACAATTGGGCAGTCAATGCACTTGCGTTATTTGCCCGACTGTACAGGAGTATGTGCAGTCTATCCTGAAGGCCATCGAAACCGCGAATTTTGCAGGTCTCTACCGATGGGTAAACATCCTATCTCTCAGTATACGGCACTTGGTAGGAGTAATTTTCGTGATTGGAACGGAAAATGTGAAACAACGGTGCGGATTTGAAAATGTGCGCTGCGGGTCCCGTAACTCCCAGGCGTACACCCCACCAAGCAAGCGGACTGCATACCTCTTTAGGGATGCGTTGCTCACACCCTACTCCTAGTCTCTACAACTGGTATTTGATGTTGTGAGGGAGTTTCACACCACAACAAATTATTCTTGAAATTGGAAAGATCACATAAATTTTTTTTTTTGCATATTCCAGCCAGCAATGGCGTATGTCCAAAAAAAATGGGTGCTTGTACTTATGTACGCCGTTAGAAGTTATACTTAATTGGCGTGATAAAAAACTTTAATTTTGCATTAAAAGAAATAAATTTATAAAAGGATTAGAGTGATATTATAAATACGGTTGTAAAGTATAATTTCAATCAAATCATATTTAAATAAATAGTCAGTAATATATATTAATATAAACACGTGTATAAAATTAATTATCAATCAAATTATATTTTAATAAATAGTCAGTAATATACATTAATATAAACACGTGTATAAAATTAATTAATAGATTAGTAAAATAATCGAGATATATTAAAATTAATAATACTATGTAAATTCTGATTAAAATTTTAATGATTTATTAAACAATAATGTAATAATTTTTCATTTATAAATCAAATACGGGAACATAATCTCACCTATATAAATACATTTGAAAATACACTTGAAAAGCTTTATAAACACAATTTATAACACTAATGTTCACAGACGTTTTAATGATATGAACCCGCATTCAATACCAATCACTGAAGTATATGATTGAAAAATACATATATAATTGTTGTTGTATGTAGCCTTTTTTCATTCTGTCAATTTCTGTTGCATGCTGAGTGTGCATCGTAAAAATTCATGCTGAAATATTTTTTTTCATAACGCACCTAAATTAGAACAATTAAATCTTTCTTCCACATTGTAATAATTATTCAAATACTTATGAATATTTGGTATGGACCCGATATGAATTGATCAATTAAGAAACTGGAAATAAATTTTTCCTTTTACCTCAGGGTTCAAAAACCAACAAAGATTTATTTACTAAGAAATATCATTTAAAAAAAAATAAGTCAATGTGTTGCATTTTATTAAAATGTCTTAAGCGTATTTTGTCAAGTTTTCGGGTAAGAAAATCCTGACGCTCGATAAGACATCAAACAATTTTACGTTCGCTCAAAGCAGTAAAGTACAGAATGTCTATAAAATAATATCCCAGTTTAAATGATATATTATAACAGTTGAATTTAGAATATTTGCAAAAAATCATACATCAAATTGAAGGTAAACAAACCTAGTTTCTATTACAAGTTTTATACAAGTTTTAATTATGTACACCTTAAGTTATTCGGCACACATTCAAACTAAACTCCATTTCTTCCCACACTTTGGTCATCAAGTCCGTAGTAATGAAAGCAATAGCCTGTTCAATTCTGTGTGTCAACACTGGCAAACCATTAGATAAAGGCGGAACGTAGACACGATCTTTTATAAAGCCCCAAAAAGAAAAAAAAAATCGCACGGCATTAAGTCGGGTGAACTTGGAGGCCAACGAAAAAGACCCCTGTCGTCTAGACCATTACGACCAATCCAACGGTCAGCTACTTCGACGTTCAACCACTCTCGTACAAAGAGATTCCAATGAGGAGGGGCTCCACCCTGTTGCCAAATAAAGTTTTCAGGTTCACTTTATACCAATTGGGTAAAGAGCCATTCTTTCGCTCTACGAGCGATAAAACAACAAAGCAGCTCTCGCGCATACGCTTATCTGAAACTGTTCGAGCTACTCTTTAATTGTGACTTTGAACCAAAAACTCACCACGCTTACAGTTGATAGTATTAAAATCTTTAACTGGGATATTCCTTCATGGTCATGCTGTAGCAGGGCCGCCAACCTGCAACGCGGCGGGAGCAGACCGCTGCCCGTCTGAAGCGACGAGGAAGGCGACGACGACAATAACTCAGGGTTGGTTGTGCTCTTGACATGATTCCTCCGGGGCCAATCACTAGAGACAGGAAAAATTCGCGGATTCATTTCGTGATAGGCTAAAATTCAAACATGTGTACAATTATGCTGGTTCTGCTATTGGCTCGCAGGTTAACTGGAGCTCTCTGGGCCAATGAGAGACTATCGACCAAAGAAGCGTCGAATCACAAGCTACCCAGTGGAGACGCCTCACAATTTAGTACCCAATGAACACGCGTGTTCACTTGAGAAATGCAGAGGATAATGGAGGCTGTCCTAGAGGTCATTGAATCCGCGAATTTTTCCGGTCCGTACCGATCACGTCTGTCCGGGCTGCGGGTGATTGCGGCCAGCGGGGAAAACATCGACCCGGCATATAAAGCCACCCCCCTACATATAACTCCAGAATCATTGACACCTCAAACACATCAAGAACGTAACACACAGACACAAAACAAAATGGTGACGGGCGGCAATCGCGAGCCCCCCTGGATCCATGTCACAGACAGGCACAGACAGGCACAGACAGGCAGGCGGACCGGGCGGCTCGCTACCGGCAGTGCTGACGGTGTCTGTTCCGCGACGCACTGGTCGCAGACTGCGCTGTCCGCATCAGCAACTGGTCTGAGCCAGACCCGGTATCTCGTCGTCGGTGTCTGGCAGTCAGGGTGTCCACAGTTAGTAGGCTACTTTCGTACTAGATCTAGTACTTTTATAATTTTTTTTAGTGGTCTAGTACAGATCTAGTACATTTTTCTTTAATACAATAATATTATAGTAACTCCAATATGTTTTATTATTAAGCGTAATTATTTTTAAAAACTATGGAATATATTATGTGTGTGTGGTATTTAAGTTCGAGCATTGCAATGTCATAATAACTTCCTAAATTGTTAAAAACCATAACAAATTATAATTTAGTATGTATTTTTTTTCAAATCTAG
The DNA here is from genome assembly GCF_032445375.1 of Bacillus rossius redtenbacheri. Classification (NCBI taxonomy): domain Eukaryota; kingdom Metazoa; phylum Arthropoda; class Insecta; order Phasmatodea; family Bacillidae; genus Bacillus; species Bacillus rossius. Next base: position 7,066,596 of record NC_086334.1, read on the forward strand.
TACTTTTTTCTCGCCTTAGTTGGTACAAAATATTTTTTTTCCTTGTGGACACTCATCTGGCAGTCCGCCGCGCGCGCGTGTCAGGATTTGTTCGAGTCCGCCTGGGATGATGCCTGCTGTGAGGAGGGGAGGGGGGTACGACAGCCGTGTTTCCAACTCCCGTGCGCCCGTCGCGAAGAGTTCTCATTACGGCCGCCAGGGGCGCCCCCGGACAGGGGATTTACCTTGGCAAGGGAGGTGCTTTGCCAGCTGCCGCGCGTAACTCATAACTCCTTCCGTCCCACACACATCTCCCCACCCCCCTCACCATTTCCAACCCAAACGCGACGGCACTCAGGCATGCCGCCGCAGCGGGACTCTAATTATAGCCGGCGGCTAATGTCCGTGATCCTCGCGCGAATATATGGTGTTTACAAACTGTACGTTTCAGGACGCCGCTGAATGTTTAATGTTGTTGTAATTTAGATACTATGACGTTAATCGAGGTGATATCATCCCCCTTACTCCTTTCCTAAAATACTTAAATTCATACTAGTATAAATAAACAATGTCGTGTTTATGCATTCAAAACTTGACGGTATGGCACGGAATTTCTGTGCATTCTTTATGAGAGTGATCACTACACATCGAATTATGGTTATCACGTCCTTGTTAGGTACAGGAATGCTGACTTTGAGTTGGCTCAAATGATTAGCCCGATACCTCTTCGGGCAAAACATGTACATTTTAAAACTTATACTTCGAACTGGAGATAACATTTTTAAAAAATTTCTGGGGAGGCGGTAATATCACCCATATTAATGTTTTGAAAATTAGAATATATATGTATATATATATATATTTATATATATGTATATATATATAGTCGGCTAAACGACGAACTAGAATTGAATTTATTGTGTTTGTCAACAAATTTCAACCAAAATTAAAATAGTCCAATTTAGGTAATAAAAAATTTTAACGTGATATTATATCGACATTATTTATTTAATAGCAAAATTCTGAAGGATTCACATACAAATTCAAAAGTAGGAAGGTGATAATTTAAAAAAAAATTATTATTGGAAAGAAGGCTCTTAAAATATATTTAAGATTTATTTTATGAATATGGGGAGGATATTTATGGGTTAGCAACTATATGTATGGATTAAATTATTGTTGTCGAGCCAAGAACTACAGTGAAACCATGCTTTTTCGTTGCCTCGACTAGCGTGTAAACTATTCCTTCACAAGGGAGCCAGCAGACCTACATATCGTTATTTGCAGGTTCTTTGCCACGCATGAAAATTGAATAGGCTACTAAGTATTTCTCGTTTAATCATCGAACGCAATTGTACAATTTATACAGCGGTGTATCGATTTTGTTTGCCGAGTATTTCAAATGAATGATAACCCGACGGGGTCAAACCAGGACTTTTCGCAAGTGAGAAACGTGGCGGGCGTTTCCGTGGCCTGTGGGGGTTTTCTCGGGGTGCTCCCATTCCTCCCATCTCATCTCACACGCTCATCCTCCAAGCTGGCCGGAACGACAGGTCTGTCCCTCTGATAGGACAGCCGGCTCCTGTGACAGTCAGCCCCGCTCCATCCATGCAGACCCTGCCCCAGGCGAGGAAACTACATGACGATATTAATTTTTCTTACAAACCAACAATTGTTAGGGGCACGCACATTTCACGAAAAAGATTCCGAGACGAAATGGACGTTAAAAAATACTGTAGCATAGTCTGTGTTTCGTGATTGCGTGAGTTTCTTTCAGGTACCTACACGTCGATCGTTACAACACCAATCACAGCGATTCAGTGCGGAAAGCAAACGCGTCCCGAGTGGCTCGGTCAAATGAGGCAACGACTTCTCTCGCAGACGGCCGCCAATCACAAGGAAGAAACAGCTGGCGCGGGTACACCTTATTGCAGTCGACACGACGTTCAGATTTTTTCATTTTCGAGAAATGCCTGCCCCTAACAAGTGTACGTTGACATGTTTTATGATGCAATGCATTGTTAGGCCCGGAGGAGTTGTTAGAGACCGCAAAAATTCGCGGGTTCAATAACCTTCAGGATAGACTCCAAAATCCTTTACACACTCTGGCAAATGCCAACTGTTCATTGGCTGCTGACTTGTGAGTCGTCTCGACTGGGTGGTCTGTGATTCGACACTTCTATGGGTGAGGGTCTCTAATAATTGGCCTTCTGTCATCGAGATTAACAGTGAACCAATGGCAGAAGCAGCACTATGGTATAGTTATTTGAATTTCAGCATAACACGAAATGAACCCGCGAATTTTTCAGGTCTGTAGGAGTTGTTGAGTGCAGATTCAACAGTGTTGTTTCCACCCTGTTCAACCACCGAGCACGTGGTGGACCAGAGAGAGAGATGAGTGCAAGGGCGAGTGGAGCCGTCGTCAATTCTGCGCCATTTCCTCGACCCCCCCCCCTCCTGACACTCTCAGCGAGGGCTGACTCGTCGAGTATCTGCGCGAGATCCGTGGAGGGTGGGGCGTCTGCAAGGGTCGCGAGCAACCCTCGTCTCGCCCAGGGGTGGGAGGGAGGGGTTGCCATTGTGCGACATCGAGCGCGAGCAATTTGCGCCCTGCAATTACGTCCGCCATGTTGGCGAGACTGTGCCAGAAGACCTCCAGCTTCGATGCCTCCCTCCTCCCTCTTGCCAACCCCTACCACAACCCCCCTTCGTCACCCGGGCAGCGATCTAAGGGAAGTTGCTGACTTGCGAGGACAACGTGGGTGGTGACCAATGAATAGGGACCGGAAAAATTCGCGGATTCATTTCGTGGTATAGGCTAGAATCCCAGCCGGTTTACCTTTGATTTGCCTCTATGATTGGATTAAGGTATATGTGAAAGACCCTTAGCCAATGATAAATTCTCATAAATAATCTATCAAATCACTGGCAACCCAGGTTATTATTAATAGGGACAGGAAAAATTCGCGGATTCAATGACCTCTAGGATAGCCTCCATTATCCTCTGCATTTCTCAAGTAAACACGCGTGTTCATTGGGTACTAAATTGTGAGTCGTCTCCACTGGGTAGCTTGTGATTCGACGCTTCTTTGGTCGATAGTCTCTCATTCGCCCAGAGAGCTCCAGTTAAACTGCAGAACCAGCAGTATTGTACACTAGTTTGAATTTCAGCCTATCACGAAATGAATCCGCGAATTTTTCCGGTCTCTAGTAATTAATAACATAAGCGACCAATGAGTAGGGAACTCTTACCGAACTATGGAGTCTATCCTAAAGGTGACTGAAACCGCGAATTTTTCCAGTCCCTACCAATGAATGACAACAAGAGCTCAACTCTGTGGACATCTGGCGCCGCTACCTTAAAACCCACTCCATTTTATATCCAATCAAAATGTGCAAATTACCGGTGACTTCACTAAAAATTTCGACCATTGTTCTGAACAAAAAAACTTACATCCAAAATTTATAGTGGCTCTGAAGTTTTTCGTTGCGATAGAAACCATCCCTTAGCAACTGTCCAATTAATTCGCATATGCAAATTTCAATATAAAGTTCCAGTCAATAAACTATTATTAAAAATACTAGTGTGTGTCCCCGTGCAAGTAAACCACGGTGATTTATATTTCTTTTAATTATAACATCATGAAATTTTTTTTAATCATGAATCGTGGAATAATTATTGATTGTGATATAATTAATTAGATCATATATGTGTTACATAGAGGTACTGGTAGAATTTGGTGGTGGCAGAAATGGGAGCTCGCTTTATGCTGGTTGCACTTGGTTGAGGAGAAATGTGGTTTTTTGTCATATTTCTCCGGTACCCGTCATCGTAGTGAGATAAGATGTACACAATTTTTGTAAGTCTACTGATTAGCCTGTAAGCACAAAAGTTTTCATTAAAATCGGTCCAGTAGGTTTTGCGCGATACTCAAACAAAGAAGAAAATATTAAATAATAATATAGACATTAAAAAATTTAAAAAAATTAAATATTTTAATTCAAACAAATTTTAACTCTATAATCAAAAATCATCTATGTAAATAATGATACATAACACTAATTTATATGGGTTAACTATATGGTTTTCGCTAAAAAGGAATAAATATATTTTTGCGTTCTTATTGTATTAATATACTAGCTGAACCTGGTCACACATTGCTGTGGCACAGTCTCGTCAAATGGAAAAGAAAGAAAACAGAAACTAATAAAATTTGAAGTAGGTACACACATACAAAGCATCACTCTAGCTCTCTCTATTTCTCTATCCCTCTATCTATCTCTGTGTATAGCTCTATATCTCTATCTACACATATATCTATCTCTATGTATATGTATGTATTCCCTATACTTCTATCCGTTATATATATAAAATATAGGTACCTATCATTATCTCTCTGATATATTTAACTGTGTCTATATATCTCTATAACTCTCTCCTATACCTACATATCTATACCTCCATATGTCACTCAATAGCGATGAAAATATTAAAAATCTATGTTTTTTATCTATCTTTTACCTGTCACAGGTGTGACACAGGTATATAAAAACACGCGTGTATTCGAATGCAACGTTGTGTCAAAATTCAAAGCAATTGGGGAAGAACTTTCTGAGATTTGAGAATTTAAACGAGCGAAAATTACATTTTTATTTATATAGCCTAGATGTGATGATGATGAAGATGAGAGTAACAAGCGATTTGCCTAAAGGCGGTTTGCCTAAACATGAATTCGTTACGGCGATTAGTCTAAAGTAATTTCGCCTAAAGGCGTTTTGCCTAACGTCGAATTGCCTAACGGCTATTTGCTTAAAGGTGATTTGCCTAAAGGCGATTTGCATAACGGCGTTTTCCTTAACGGAGTTCTGCCTGACGGCGATTTGCCTAACGGCGTTTTGCCTAACTCCGATTTGCCAAACGGCGTTTTGCCTAACGGCGTTTTGCCTAACTCCTATTTGGCCAACGGCGTTTTGCCTAAAGGCGATTTTCCTAACGGCGTTTTGCCTAAAAATAGGCAAAACGCCTTTAGGCAAAACGACACATGCCCTGATGGATGATGATGATGATGACGATGATGACGATGATGGTAATGACGATGATGATGATGACGATGATGATGACAATGATGATGACGATGATGATGATGACGACGATGATAATGACGATGATGATGACAATGATGATGACGATGATGATGACAATGATGATGACGATGATGACGATGATAATGATGATGATGATGACGATGATGATGACAATGATGATGACGATGATGATGACAATGATGATGACGATGATGATGATGATGATGACGACGATGATGACGATGATGGGCAGGGCTACCAACACTGTCGACACCGCGCCAGGACACTCGACCCCCGGGGCGGCGCGACAGGTGCGGCAGCACACTGCGCACTGCCCTCTTCTAGGGCACGCACTCGCGCACTACCCTCGCACGCACTCGTCGCGCACTCGTCCCCGCAAGAGAGCAGCGATTACCGCCGCCAGACAATGGAGTCATTACACGCGCCACGAGTGGCCGCCTGCCCCTGACGTGACTAACGCATACATTACTCTGCAGTTAAGAAACCCCTCCACCCCGCTTCGATACTTTCATGATCCCTCCCCCCAAACCCGCCGCGGACCCAGAACCGTCGCGATACCCCAGGGCGGAGAAAACTTATTTTTTTCCCTTCTTTAGGTTGTTTTTGTTTTCTTCCTATTCTCAGAAGTGCGCCCTTATTTTCCACCCAAAAACTCTTCTCTTTATACTTTCTTTTATTCCTATCCTCCCCCCTCCTCTCTTTCTCTCTTTTTCTTTTCCACGCTGTTTCCAAACCTCCCCTTCTTCACCTCCCTTGCAGTACCCTTGTGGGAGGACGCCATTGTTCAATGTAGACTCACCCGCGCAAACCCCTCTTCATTTCATTCTGCTGGAAAAATCCACTCATCCATTCTTTAAGTGGTGGGGAGGGGGGTGACGGAGTACCCCAGTCCCCCCCTTTTTTTTCCTTCTCCAACAGCCCGGGGTTTTCCAACCACCTACCCCCCTCCACCCGAGCTCCTCGAGCAAGCAATTTAGCTACATTTGGTACACTTTGAAAACCAGCAGGAGCAACTATGCCCGGCGACACCCCTCCTCCCCTCCCTGAGCCCCCTCCAAACAGCCCCGCTATTAACTCAAAGAAAGCAACTCATTAGGAAAGACTATACAAGTATATATATACGTGAGCGCCAGTACTTTCAGCTCTTTCGGGAGGGCCTGAACACTGATGTGCCGTTCCGGAGGAAGTTTCTAGCTCTCTCTCTCTCTCTCTCTCTCTCTTTCTTTCTTTTATTTCTCTCCGTCGCACGCCAGCAGACTTCTGCGAGCCCCGAGAAAAAATGATGATTCTGCCATTTTTTTCAAAGCACGCAATTAAAAGTTAAGCGGCGGGAAGGAATGAAGAGCGGGTTTGAAGTTTGGGGGGGGGGGGGGAGAGGGTGGTGTGGTAAAATGGGGGCGAGTTCTTTCGGACGAGCGCAAGAAACAGGCGGCCCAAGGATGGATAAAAGGCGAGAGAGTAGTTTTCTTTCTGCTGCTTTGTTTCGGAACTTGGCCCCCTCGCAAAAACCCGTTCCCCCCCCTACCCACGCAACCAGTCTCTGTGCTCGCGCATTAGGAGAAAGGTTCGCGCGGATAATTATAAAAGATGTGAAGCATTTGACGCCTGGTGTGCAGGTCGCCTTCAGTCGCCGGGCGTCGCGGCATTGCGCTGGCCCGTTGTCCGAGTGGGAAACTATGTCCTACACCGCCAGCAAATTTAAAAAAAAAATTGTTTGTCTGTAAAGTCGGTTTACGGACGATAGTTTAACGTGTCAACGTCATAACAAAACATTGATGAAACGATTGCATACTTTTATGAATAAAATTGAATCATTTTTATTGAATTATCACTATTTTGTATGGGTAAAAAGAAGGAGTGAAATGAAATCTACGATTTAATTGATAAATTTACTTTTATTTGCGCTTATTAATTCAAATATGTTTATTACTTTAATGAACAGATTATTTTAACTATTACTTTTATACATGTTTGCTATTTAACTTCTTCCAATCTGTGTTATTCTGTTAAGGATAGGACGATGATAGGAAAAGTAGGAAACGAATGGGAGTGTTTCAAGTTTAATGTGCCCCGCTAAAAAGTCCAATCGATGGTTGTTCCAATCGAGTGGAAGAGAGATAGATGCGGCGCAAGCGTACAATGAGCATAACGGGACAATGTGCGTAACGGGACGTGCTTAACGGGGCACTTTTTTTTGTGCATGCAGCCGGCGTTCATCGATTTATTAGACGTTGTCACGTCAAAAAAATAAAAAATAAAAGCGAGTCCTTCATCACTCGCCAGTGATGTGCAAACACCTGACCACGGTAGCGAGCAAAACCCACGTGTTCTCACGTTGCAAATAAACCTATGATACGAAACTCGGACACAAAACAAGTTTAACGTAGAATTCTTTAAAATAACGCTTTGCGTGAATAAAATAGTCGCTTTTCAAAACACAAGAATTTCAAAATGTCAATAACCCACATGCTTTCTGCACCCCCCGGCTAGAATTCGCTGCTTGAAACGTAAACATAGATTGAAACTATTAAACGCAGACAGAAATTACCAGAAAGAAACAACTGGACATTTCAAACTATTAGAAACGGCTCCGATAAATCCTCAGCTTTGGACCTTATTTTCGACAAGGAATTTTATTAAAATACTACTTAACTTGTTAAAATTCACTTAACAGTTTTCGCACCCGTTATAAGTCATACTTCTATGGCATTACTAAAATATTAACTTAAAACATTTTAAAACACATATTATAACACTAAGTATATGTTAGAATATTTGTTTTTGCTTAAAAGATTCAAATCAGTCTGTAAATACTTCCTCAAATAAAACCTTACACTTATTGCACTGATTCAACATTATTTTATTATAATTTTAAAACACATATTATAACACTAAGTATATGATTGAATATTTGTTTTTGCTTAAAATATTCAAATCAGTCTGTAAATACTTCCTAAAAACCAACCTTACACTTATTGAGCTGATTCAAAATTATTTTATTATAATGTTATTTAAAAAAGTAAAAACGTCATTATATTATTTAATTATAATGTTATTAAAATAAGAAAAAAAAAATTCAGTGGCGATATAAGAACCATGCCCCTAAAGGTTGAAGAACACGCGCTCTAACGCTGAGCCTGTAAGCCTCTTGGGAATTTCGAAGGAGAATATGTATTATAATCATTGTAATTTCAGTTTCCTTGGGTATTTTAAAATTTACGAATATTTTTTACTGTGACTGTTTTAGTTTTCCAAATATATATTACAAGTTGGCTTACAATCATAAAGTTTCACTTGCACACCAATATACCTTTGGTATGTCCCCTAATGTTTACGAAAGTGACTATCTACGGGTTTATGTTGCTACACGCGGGTCCGCCATCTTTGTAACACATTTCCGTTCATCGACTTCCGTTCCATTTTCACGAAGATACTCGTACCAACTGCCGCACATACTTATAGTACCGAGAGCTAAGATGTTTGCATGTCAAAAGGCGAAGAGGCATTTTTTGACGTGACAACGTCTAATAAATAGATGAACGCCGGCTGCACGCACAAAAAAGGATGACTCATTGTCCCGTAACGCACATTGTCCCGTTGCGCTGTGTCCCGTTACGCTCATTGTACGCTTGCGCCGCATCTATCTCTCTTCCACTCGATTAGAACAACCATCGATTTGACTTTTTCGAGGTAAATAAAACTTGAAACACTCCCATTCGTTTCCTACTTTTCCTATCATCGTCCTATCCTTAACAGAATAACACAGATTGGAAGAAGTTAAATAGCAAACATGTATAAAAGTTATAGTTCAAATAATCTCTTCGTTAAAGTAATAAACATATTTGAATTAATGAGTGCAAATAAAAGTAAAATTATCAATTAAATTGTAGATTTCATTTCACTCCTTCTTTGTATCCATACAAAATAGTGATAATTAAATAAAAAGATTCAATTTTATTCATAAAAGTATGAAATCATTTCATCAATGTTTTGTTATGACGTTGTCACGTTAAACTATCGTCCGTAAACCGACTTTACAGACAACCAATTTTTTTTAAGTCTTTATCGGTTACGTCTGAGCGCACTCGAAAGAGCAGTAACGCACAGCCGTAATTTTGTAGAACTTATCTTGATTTAAGCCCTGCGAATTTAATTGAGCTGATAGTTGTTAAGTTGATCACTGCAGTACGTGGCCCACAAAGAGAAAAATATTTGTTTGAATCAAACAAATATTTGTTTATATCTAGGTATATGGCGAAACGAATATTTACTTAGTGGAACAAAATATTTTGTTAGTTTAACCAAACTCGGTAAGTAACAAAAATAATATTATCTTTGAAAGAATTGTGCAATGGGAGTGCATGACTTTATGTAAGCTATTGGACATACGCCATTGCTACGTACATGTATGTCTGTAGAAGAAAACTACAAAAAAAACCAAAAGACAAAAACACAAATTAAGTTGTTGACAACAGCAATTTTTTGCTTAATTTGTGTTTTTTCGTTTGGGTTTTTTGTAGTTTTCTTCTACAGACATACATGTACTTAGCAATGGCGTATGTCCAAAAGCTTACATCAAGTAACAAAAATAATTTGTTACACCTAGCTAAATATGCATTTGAGTTGACAAATTAATTTTTTTGGGTCAACAGAATCTTTCCTACTGCAAAATATTTGTTTGAATTAACAAAAATACATTTATTTCGCCATACATAAACAAATATTTAGTTGAGGCAAACAAACCTTTCTCTCGGTGCAGGCTGCTAGGCCGCCAGCAAGTGGATCTAGACTGTTCTCCCGGGTATCCGCCCTCTCCCCAAGCCGCCGACAGCAACTCCCGTCAATTATGCGCGCCGGAGCACCACTCGAGCGCTGCCCGCGGTCTAGTGAGCCAGCGAGGCGCACTCCGCGCCACTCCGCCCGTGATAGGGCTGATGAGGCAAGGATAATGTTTTATGTATAAACGGCGCATGAATATGGAGCGCTGCGGCTGGAGGGCCAGTGTTGCCCCTGGCGAGCGGCGACAGCCACTCCTGAGGACTCTCGCCTGCCGCCCCCCTCCCCCCTCCCCTGAGGTGCGCCGGCCTCGTCTTGTCGTGGCTACCCGTCCACGACGGGAACCACACATAACTTAGAAACAAACACCTCTTAGAACAGCCATAACTTAGAAATCTCGATAAATATCCACGTAACTTAGAACTGTCATAAGTTAGAACGATCATAACTTAGAAACACACAACTTAGAAACGTAATAAGATAACTTAGAAAGTAATAACTTAGAACCATCACAACTTAGAATTGTCATAACTTAGTAACACGTAACTTAGAAACACGCAACGCAGAACCACATAACTTAGAAACGTCATAACTTAGAACTATCACAACTTAGAACTATCACAACTTAGAAACACACAACTTAGAAGTGCCATAACTTATAAACACGTAACTTAGAAACACGCAACGAAGAACCACACAACTTAGAAACGTCATAACTTAGAACTATCACAACTTAGAAACACGCAACTTAGAAACACACAACGCAGAACCACACAACTTAGAAAGGTCATAACTTAGAAACACACAACTTAGAACAGGCATAACTTAGAAGATTCTATCTTGTGTGTTTCTAAGTTGTGACAGCACCCCGTCCACGACAACCCACGCGCGAACCAACACGGGTGTCCGACGTCACGACTCGCAGCAGCCTCCGAGCACTGCGGACTGCTGGACCGCGCCGCTGGGGTCGGATCCGGCAAATTGCGCTACCAATCTCCGCCGAAGCTGTCAAGATGGCGGACTCGCGCGTACACACACAATTTTTTTTTTTTCGTGTTTCCGGACATCGAGAAACGTACTAAAAATACTGGTGTGTCAAATGATACTTTGTCATTGTGAAACTATCTTGGAATATATTATGTTATCATATTTTTTTAAAAATCTATACTAATAATATAACTGTTCGAGGCAAAAAGTCTGGATGATGGAAAAAACAAAACCTTTTTAAAACGACTATATTACAGAGAAACAAAAACTATATATATTTTTTATTTTTTGTCTGTTTGACTGTTTTTTTAGCATCCATTGAAAACTACTAAACAGTTTTTGATGAAGTTTTTTTTAATGGAACGCTATTTTTCTAACGTATAAACTAGGCTATGTCTACATCAGAATTCCACCCCTAAGGTCAACGGGGGATAAATATGTTTTTAAGATAATTAATTATATCTCTGAAACTAATCAACCTTAAGAAACAATAATGGGTACCAATAATTAACATTCGAAACCTACCCACCAAAATTGTTTATATTGCGAATTTAAACCCCTAAGGGGTGGAAAATGGGTATGTTTTAAAAATTGATAATTTTATCTCCTATTTTAATTAGGCGTAATGAATGCTTTTGGGCACCAATAAATACCATACGAAAACTTCCATCCAAAATTATTTTGCGAAATTCAACCTCTAAGAAGTGAAAAAAGTAGTAAGTATATTTTAAAAAAAATAATAATTACATATCTGCATTTAATTAAGCGTAATGAATGATTTTGTAATCAAAAAATAACAATTACGTTATTTATTCTTTTGTTAAAATAGGTCATGTATCTTTTGGAGGTGTGGAGTAATATTTTAAGCGACATCTAAACATGAATTACACCAAACTATACAAATAAAAAAGTAAATCCAATAAAAAATGTCTTGAGAAAATTCAGAATAATTAGTTTACTACCATATCACTGCTTTTCTATGCCATTTCACATAAAAAAAACGGGGGCCGTAAAATTGGGGGGGGGGGGGGGGAAACAAAAAATATATTTAATTAAGTGAAAGTATCTAAATCCATGATGACAGCCACTACGGTAAGTTGTAGACGAGGTCAAGTTGAGGCTTAAATACGTCTGGCAATGAGCAGAGTTAAAGGAAGTCCCGTTGTCCGAGGGCGGACAGAAGTATTGGCAACACTGCATGTGACATCGTGCGTGAACCCGCCCGTAGACAGAAGAAATAGCTGCAAATCCAAAATGCAAAATATTTATTGTTCTAATAAAGTTAGGCATTTGCCACCGCCGATTTTTTTGTCTTTACTTTAAAAGGAATTATATTGGATAATCAAATATGTGTATGTTTTACAGCATATTTTTTCATACCAGTTGTTAGATTTTACTGAATAGTAAAAATGCAAAAAAAAAAAAATTTCCGATCCTTTTCTTATTTACAATATCAAACCGTACGATTATTTTCGTTGTTAAACTGCTGCGAACAAGGCATGCACGTAATTTTTATTTGAAAATTCATAGAAGTGATAGAAAATGGGTTTAATCTACAATTCCTCACCTAGTAGCCAGATCAGGGACGGCCTTCTGCTATAATGATAGAAATTACTGTCAACTTACGGACCTTTTAAGGAAAAATGCACTTAAAATAAATCGATGGGTTCTTCGTCGTTCCAGTAACAGGACCTCCGTAAATTAACTACTCGAGATTTCCAGTTCTGAGTTCCGTTGTAACCAGAGCAAGCAGTGGCGCGAGGTTGTGGACTCATCCAGTCTTCCAAGCTCGTTTGGTGAGTAATCCTAGTAGTCCAGTCATTTGGTAGTTTTACCTGAAAACTTTTCTGGGAGTTTTGAAAATTTATATTTTTTATATATTTCGACGTGCTATTTTAGAATTTTCACTTTGCCACCTCGTATCTTTGCCGCTCGCGCCGCCATATTGGAAAAATGGCGCCCAAAAACAGTTTTTTGACGATATCTCCTTTCCTACTCATTTTACGATGAAAATAGTTATAAGATAAATTAAACTAGAAAACATTTCCTACAATTTATCTAAACACGTTTTTTATCGTAAAATTGATGGTTTAAGCGTACTAGCGCCGCAAAGTCTACTCCAACACTCGTATTAGCGCAAAAACTCATTTCCACACCACCATGAGGTAGAATTAGTGGCGCGTTTTTTTTTGGTGGTATCCCCAGTAATATTTACGACAACCTTGGGACAGTTGGCGATCGGTCGCTATTCGAAATTCCGGAAACAATCTCCAGCAATGCGACGGGGGAAGTAAGTCCCTGAAGAAGTCGCCTACCCCACAGGAGCACCACGCACCTCCCACCAGCTCCCCCCCCCCCCACCCTAAGGCTCGTTCCCTGGCGAGAGGTATTTTAATCTCGCCGTGCGCCCTTTCCCCAACCCTACTCCGGTAAAAATTTCATTTCCTTTGTCTTTCTCTCAGCGGGGTTAGGGTTCGGAAGGGGGGGGGGGGGGAGACGGTGGTGGAGCTCTGGGTAAACGAGGCAGCCCGGGAACGCACCAATTCCCATTAATTAATGAAGACGGCGGGAAGGAAGCGTCGCATTGCGCCGGGACGACACTTCAAAAGGAATCCGGCGCCACCAGGGTTCCAGAGGGGTTCAGAAGGTCTCATAGGGTCTCATGGGGTCTCATGTGGTCTCAGAGAGTTTCAGAGGCTCTCAGAAGGTCTCATAGGGTCTCATAGTGTCTCATGTGGTCTCATGGGGTCGCAGAAGGTCTCATAGGGTTTCAGAGAGTCTCATAGGGTCTCAGAGGTCTCAGAAAGTTTCTGAGGGTCTCAGAAAGTCCCATAGGGTCTCATGGAGTCTCACGGGATCTCATGGGGTCTCCGAGGGTATCAGAAGGTCTCTTAGAGTTTCAGAGTGTTTAATAGGATCTAGAGGGTCTCAAAATGTCTCATAGGGTCTCATGGAGTCTCAGAGGGTCTCAGAAGGTCTCATAGGGTCTAAGAGGGTCTCATGGGGTCTAAGACGGTCTCATAGGGTCTCAGAGGTCTCAGAGTGGGACTCCTGCTCACTCCTCCTTGGGGGAGTGTCGGTGTCGCCGTGGGCTGTCGGCTTGTCTTCCCTCTCTCTTGGGAGCTGCAATCTTTCAAAATGAACTCGAGAAACAATTTTGGCATCAATTGGTCATTCATATCCCTTCATGCAGGCTGAGGCTCAAAACAGTAAAATAATACGTATGTTAACGTAAAAAAAATAGTCATGGCGCCAATCGTTGCCATGGCTGGCCAATCCCCCTCCTAGCACACGATGCATGCGACCCTCTCCCTGCGTGGTTAATCCCAGCATGACTAGGCATATAGACTTCGGCCTGAGACGCACCTAGGTCCCTCCCTAACCCGGACCCTTCCAAAATACACTTAGTTTTAGTTAGGTTAGAAAAAAAATATCGTGCAGGTTCGTGCAGGTTCGGGCAGACTCGTGCAGGCTCGAGGCAGCGCCCGACACAGACACCGCCTCCAGCCCCGCCGCGCCCGGTACATACAGTCGTCGAAATGGAGTTCCTGTGTTCAGGCGCGGGGCGCGACCGCACAGCGCGCCCCCCCTCCCCCCCCCCCCCCCCCCCGTTATGCCCCCCACTTCCTCGGCGGAGGTACAGTCGCTGCCGCGCGCCCCGGGCTCCGAACCACCGGGCCAGCGAGCTACCCGCGCCACAATGTTTTTTTTTCCTCGTGAAACGGTTTATTCCATAGAACAGTAGCACGTGTATGTACAGTGTGTTGGCGTGAGTGTAGTTTTGGGGAAGGCATGGTGATGCGTAGGGACCGGAAAAATTCGCGGATTCAATGACCTCTAGGATAGCCTCCATTATCCTCTGCATTTCTCAAGTAAACACGCGTGTTCATTGGGTACTAAATTGTGAGGCGTCTCCACTGGGTAGCTTGTGATTCGACGCTTTTTTGGTCGATAGTCTCTCATTGGCCCAGAGGGCTCCAGTTAAACTGCGAGCCAATAGCAGTATCAGCAGAATTGTACACGTGTTTGAATTTCAGCCTACCACGAAATGAATCCGCGAATTTTCTAGGGTCTAGTGATGCGGAGTTTTTTTTTATGCCTTTAGAAGAAAGTATGATAGTTCCCTGCGAGGAAGTATAACTATTACTTACTATCGAAACTAGCTAGGAAAGCCACAGTCTTTTCCTTAAACGGCTTCATAGCAAGGTATTCGCTTCTATGTATGTTCATTTCAGTTACTGCTGTTGACACATTTCACATGGCTGGATAGTTTAACTGATGAAGAGACTTATGTAATATTTAAGTGAGCTTTATGTACTTGTGCTTTTCGTTTGAATGTTAATTCTTTGACTTGTATGTAGATTTTTTTTCTGAAACAATTTTATACTTTGAAGTAGCTTGGCTTCTGATGGGTTGTAGCCGCGTGCAAGGCGAATATATCACAGACGTTTCGGTCGAAATTGCTGTCGCCATCATCACATTAAACATTATAAAAATGTATGTTAGTTTTCTTAAGTTATTTTTATTCATTTGACAATTGTTACCATTTTTAAAATGTTTACAGTATTTAAATACAGCACGTTGATTTAAGAGACTGATGCCTTCACACACAAGCTTGTTTTTGGGAGTGCATAGTATTCCTGTTAACTGTAATCAAAGTGTAAACAAAAGAGGAAAAGAAACATATTATTATTATAAACGTGAAGCGCGGCCTAGACGGTCCGAGGAAGACGGTTGGATCGACCCTGGATGTTTACGGATCTGAAAACGACAACACGCGCATAAAGCTTTTTATTGAAATTAAATAATTTAGTTTATCAACCCAGTTATTTTTGAAGTTATACGTCTTTAGGCACGTTATGAAAAATTTATGAGAGTTAATATATTCGTTGCACGTACTCCCTGCAACGAAATGTTCACAGGATGAATCATATACTTTAGTGATCGATAGTATATACTGGACCATATCAAAACTTTTATTTATTGTAAATATAAGTGATCGAAATTGTGTTTATTAAATATTTTCAAGTGTATTGATAAAAACGAAATTATGTTCCAGGATGTATAATTTATTTGAAATATAAATTATTTAAGTTATTTTTAAATAAACAATTTAAAGTAATAAATTAAAATCATTATTGAGCATATTTAATAATTGTCATTATTATTTAAATTTGATATAGATTATACACGAGTGTATATAAATATTTAACACTGAATATTTATTTCAATTTTTAGTTTGATTGAATTTAGACTTTACCAAACGTATTTATAACATCACTCCTGTCATTTTATTATTTTATTTTTATTAATTATTTGCATGCAAAATTAAAGTTAGTTCCTTACTACGCCAAGAAAGTATGACTCGTAACGCAAAAACATAAGTACACGCACCCATTTTTTTTTTTCAGGGAAGATGTGATGTAACCGTTGTTACTGCCCAAACCTTGCCCGAGAGACGCTGTACTTGAGTGTCGAAGTGGTCCACTTCGCAGCATCCCGCGATGCCGGGGCTTCGATCGGGCTCCACCTGCGCTCCTCGCACGCGCACACACACACGCACACACGCACACACGAGGACGCGAGAGGCTGTTACGAGTCGTAAATAATAAATTCCCGCCGCACTCTCGCCTTCGCATGTGGGCTTCCCACGCCGCGCCTGCGTGGTCCGGCGGGCGGGCGGACCGCACGACAGCCGAGCACGGCGGGCTGCGGAGAGCACAGGGGCAAGCTTCCAGTTCTCCCCTGCCGCTATCGCACAGCCATTTGCTTGGTTACGTTCATCTTCACTTCTCGTCAACGAGACAGTAAGGGCCCGTCTACAACAGTCTGAACCTCATCCGTGTCCTCATCCTAATTTCGCACGGAAAACATTCCAGTCTACAACTGCGTTGTCCGATTTCCGAATATACTGATTTCTAAAGCAGTCTCCCGAGCGCAGTAAACATAGAGCGCCAAAATCATTGTTTTTGATTGTTTTTATTTATTATTTTCATGCTTTGAAGACGTGTATGTAGCTAAGTTATGCGTATTTAGTTGCCTTGTGAAATTAATGGGAGTTCAATAATATTTATTTATTCTGTAAGGCAAAAAATAAACGTTTTAAATGTCCGTTATTTCCTGTTTACCTTTTTAAACGGGAACCAGAAACAGCAAGTATCAATGGTGTTCATTCTTCTATGCTACCCAAGAACACAGTTTGTGACAAAAAATGGTTCAAGTTGACTAATGCATTCGGACCATGACCCACATCACGCATGACGTCAGAGGGTCACGTGGGCCAATCAGTTATCAAAGTCTTTCGGACACAGTTTAGGACATTGCGATTGTAGACGGGACTCAAGAGATGGGAACACAGAACAGCGCTAATCAGTGCCACGGGGTAACACGGTGCGTTGCGAGCAGCGAGGCCGCGTCTGCGTGGTCGCATGGAAACTGCCGGCACGAGGTCTTAGATCTCGGCAGACAGCAATTGGTGGAAGTAACTTCGTGAATCCGACGGAAAGAAAATGTAAGTGAAGGTTGATGTCGACGGTGCTGCTATCTAAAGGCGGATGGCGCGAACCAAAGATCACAGTGCCGGAGGAAAGGCTCTAAGCAAATACATAAGGCTACCTATTTGTTGTTAATTATTAGAACCTAATACCGTAGAGACCTGCAAAATTCGCGGATTCATTTCGTGATATGCTACAATTCAAATAATTATACCTTAGCGCTGCTTCTGCAAATTGGTTTTTCTGTTAATCTGGAGTAATGAGGGCCAATTAGGGACCCTCACTCATAAAGTGTCGAATCACAGACACTCGGTCGAGACGAATCACAAGTCAGCAGCCAATTAACAGGTGGCATTTGCCCGAGTGCGTAGATTGTAGTAGAGTCTATCCTGGAGGTCATTGAATCCGCGAAATTTGCAGGTCTCTACGATATACCGTAGTTACAGTTTAAGCATTTGGAGTGAGTACAACATAAATACGCTCCATACGAATGCGACGCAAGTGAAAGTGGGACAATTTTAAGAACCGTGGAAATGTTTGGTTTCTCATCTCACGAGACGTGCGGCAGGTGCGTGGTGTTATTTTATTTTTTTACCGAGAGGGGTTTCCCGTCGCTTGACGTGAAAGGACGGGGTCTCGTCTCGCCCCAGTCCCGGGCCTTTCCCGTCGACAAGCGCCTCTAGGGTCAGCAACCCCCCCCCCCCCCCAACCCCGCGAGACGCCTCGGGGCACGGCGACCCGTTCCCAGAGCGCACGAGAGAAAAGGGGTCGGCTGAGAAAGGATTGCGAAGAGAAGACACACGCAGAAGAAGTGAAGGACACGCACAGAAGGATACGGATGCCTTTTGTGAAAGGATTGGATACGCGCGGTGTTTAGAAAGATCTCAGAGAAAGAAATCCGTGCTCCCATTTTTTTTTTTACTTCTTCCTCAAAGCATTTCTGTGACAATAAAACTTGCGCGTTTCTTAAAACGTGACCCGATATTTACTTGGTCTTCTAGAAGTAAAACAAACACATTGATATATATATATATACACACACATTTATACATATATATAATGTGTTTCTTTAGCTCTCTGAATGCTTTTGAAAACATATTTGAGGCTGTGAAGATGGCAAGTGCTTGAGCTCACGCCTATACTCTAAGAAACAAACCACTTGTCATATTTCACGCTGTGCCCTTAAATTATTCCTTTGAATGAAGCATCGGTGATGGGAAATCGAGACGAAGTTTATCATTTGCTAGCTTTTTTTTATAACACTAAACACTATTTATGAAGTATCAGTAAAGCATTCATAATGATAGTTGAAATTTTAAAATGGTTTAAATATTTTTGCTTTCTTATATTTGTCAGGAAAGCAATCTCATCTTGGTTTTTTTTATGGAGGGAAAGCTATTGACGAAAGTAAAATGCTTAATGAGAGATTTATTGTCATTAAACATTTACCACTTTGTAATAGTAATATATATATATATTTGGAATATCAAGGCATCTGATTAGGACTAACATTTAGTACTTATGAATAGCAAAAGTGGGATGTTTGCCTGACAGATCCGCCAGTAATCCATTTAAATTTAGCTGCTGTCTTGATTCTAAGCATTTTCCTGTCGACTGTTTTCCTTCATTCACACCTTCAGGTGCTAAAATGTTATTAGTGGCTTAAACATTATTCCGTTGTCAGAACAAGCGTTCAAAAAATTAAAGTGACACAAAATTGTATCGGTCACAGTTTAAAACAAGAGATGACTTTGTAACACGCAGAGCCAGGGTCGAATATTGCCCAGATTGTACGAAGGATTAATCAACTCCGTGCAGCCTGAAAATTACCTTTCCCATGGCAATAAATATTTATAGGGTAACTACACTGGTACCTATATTTATCAAAAAGGTAGTTAGAAAGAACGAAGGTAGCACGTAAAAACTCAAACCACTTACAATTATCTTGAATGACTCACGCCAATTTACTCGCACCAGTCTGTCTAATTCAGTGTCTTAAAATGATCTAGGGCAGTTTTTTTTTGTTCATATAAAAATCTCAAATAAAAGCAAAATCTGTAGGTTGTTTTTTTAAATATTTTTATAACAGTATATGAATCACTAAACTAGACCAACAGAATTTTAGGAACAATATCACCTCATAAGTCACACAAAAATATTGGATCTGAAGTTTCTTAGAAAAGTATTGCGGAAAATATGAAAACTTTCTTACCGAGAAAACAATAGCCTAATGTATGTCATTTCATGAAGATGTATTTTTAATTTTTTGGAGTAACTATAAATTTTATGGGTAAATTGGTTGTATATGGAAAAAAAAAGCTTCACTATTGAGTACCTATAAATTCTTTCAAATGGAAATGATGCGTTCAGTATAAATTTATTTTCATAGAAACTTTATACTGTAAATCGACACTGATTCTATCCCAAAGGAGCTTTATGGACGGAATCGCTTTGGCGACTGTTTAATACATTAGGGCTTAACTTCCACCCCCTCCAGCGTCACAGCTGTCGCGGTGGGCCACTCTCTTGAGTGGCGATGTTTGTTTTATCCCGTCTCCTGGTCTGAGAAAATATCGAACACCCATTCGACGGTCTTTTCTTGTGGATACAAGTTTTAAGTGCTTTTCCCAGTTTTCCTATAGTTACCCCTTACGTCGCCCAACCTTTTCCTACAAACAATTAAACATTTTGTTTTCACTATTTTCTTTTGCTGCTTATTTGCCGTCGGCGTAAAAGAGAATAAAGCCGTATTTTTTTTCTTACAGACCAATAATTGACATGAGTCTGTAAACATATGTTGAAATTATATGGAACGTCGAAAAGTGACAAGACCAAAATAAAAAAATATATATATTTAGGTGATAATTATTTACAGTAGAAAATTTGTTACAAAAACCACCCATTAGTTATTAGGATTAATATAGGCCCTATGTTATTGTTGTGAGAAAATGTGCGCGTGCTTATGTACCTAGTTTAATATTTTTTTTTTAAATATTTTATTTCGTCATGATTAGTTTCCATATTAAATAAAAAAAAATCTTTTTAATCAAAAAACTGTTCACTTTTCCGACCATTTCTTGTACCTATTTTATCCAAGCTTATTTTTAAGACGATTATCATTCTTTGGGTTACTTGTGAGACGTAGATCCTGATGTGACTCATTGGTAGAGACCGGAAAAATTCGCGGATTCATTTCGTGATAGGCTGTAATTCAAACATGTGTACAATTTTGCGGGTTCTGCTATTGGCTCGCAGTTTAACTGGAGCTCTCTGGGCCAATGAGAGACTATCGACCAAAGAAGCGTCGAATCACAAGCTACCCAGTGGAGACGCCTCACAATTTAGTACCCAATGAACACGCGTGTTTACTTGAGAAATGCAGAGGATAATGGAGGCTATCCTAGAGGTCATTGAATCCGCGACTTTTTCCTGTCCCTAACTATGGGTTAGTGCGCGCCTGGCGAGGAACTTGAGCCAGCGACGCGAAGCTCGATGGGCAGAGGATGACAGACAGGCTCTCGTGCCGTGTACAAGGTCTAGGCCCGTTAGGATGCTCGTCGCCTGTACTTGCGAGAAGCAAATACAGTGTAGTCGAATACACAGAAAAATTTTTCAACGAAGCAGCACAACATCGTCCACACTCGTTCAGAACATCGGACAACACGACATCACACGCCCGCACCCACACAAACTCATCACCGACTACCACCCAGGCAGGCCACCCTGACTGGGCTAGGCGTGTGAAACCAGACCAAGAGACACCAGCTACAGTGCTCACCAAAAGTGAATAGCCATGGACGCCCACCACAGTGCCATGCATGTAAATAGTTAAATTTTAGTGCCATGTTTATGTACAGTGAAAGACAATCAGTTACTATGAATGTGTGTATAATATATAGTGTAAATATGTTCTAGGTATAGACTCAAAACAAAAACATCGAGCCAAAAGAGGCTCCAAAAAACATTGCTAAAGGTTTTTTTAAAATTTCCTTTAATTTAAATATTGTTTTACTATAGCCATATCAGAAATGTATGTACATCAACTAAATTAGGTAAAAGAGCACTGAGTTCTGGAATGCCATGTTTCAATAACAAGATAAGTAAAGTGTAAAAAGTGTGTCAATAGAAACCTATCGAATTGAATTGAATTTAAGGTAGAAGTATATCAGCAAAAGGCAACTCGTGCCTGAAGTTCCTTCTCGGGGTATATTTGGCTGACAGCGAGCCCACACACAGCTACGCGGTATCCGGGCACCACAGGACCCTGTGCCCACACGCAGCTGTCACGTGCTCGTCCAGATCCTCTCTGTGCGCTCTGTGCCACCGGGGAGAGAGTCTCATACAACATCTCACTCAGGTCTACCATTCGTTGCGAACAAGTTCCACAAAAATCACAGTCACCATCAACCGACACCATCCTACAACTTATCCAACTGTTCATTCACCCAATACGAATAGAAACCACAGCCAGCTAACAACCTACACACCCGAAATAGAGAGCGCAGGGCATGCAGCCCGCTGAAACTTTCTCCACTGGGATTCGAACCCACGAACCCAAATCACACTAAACACACATTCTCCCACCGTACTCCTGAAATCGCCCTCAGCACAGCACGGGTTCGAGTCCTTACTGCAACCCCGGCCAAAAACACACAATTCACAACACCTCAGGGTCACCAAACATCCGTTATCTACATCACCATTAAAACCTAACTAGAGGTAGTGGGGCGGGCAATCCGCGGCCTGGAACTCTACCCGGGGGCCTGTGGTCCGATGCCCGGATCTTGCACTCGGACCTCGAGGTCCGCAATGGTTGTGATGACAGTACAGTTGCAGCTTGCCCTGCGGCGGTGTTGCCTGGTTAAGCAACAAGTCTGAGACAGTCTGCGCCCGCAGCCGGCGTGGCCTAGGGAAGACACGACCCCCTCTGGCAGCTACCCCCACTTCGCGCGCCGGTCCGACGCTACGAGCAGGGCCACATGTCCCCCTCCTAGCGATGGGCGGGGTACAGGGGGTCGGCATCGACGCAACCGTGTTATTTATTTACGCTGACGTGCGCGCTCCCGTGCGTGTGTATTTAATACGGTTTGTTTGGCTGGCGAAGGAGGGGGGTACAAGACGAAACACAACCTCCGTCGTCTGCGGAGATCCCCGCCGTAACATCTCGCCACGCCGATAGTCCTCCGAGAAAGACGTCCTGATGCTACCCTCTTCCCCGCCCCCTTTCCACCCGCTCACGGTGACACTGCAACACATCCTCTACCCCCCTCCTCCACGAACCCCGAGGTCTGGGAACTATTCCCCCTCCTCCCTCCTTTTTTCTAGGCCTTGAGTAAACGTCTTCAAACTTTATGGCCCACCCGGTTGACCGACTCCGGTGAAGGATGTCTAGACGCATTCAGGCCCTGGCCCACGCTGTTTGAATCGCTTGGGGAGGGGGGGGGGGGAGTTTCTGCTTCCATTCTGCGTTCTGCTCTTTAAACACCTGTGCGTGTGTATTCTGCTTTTTCTTCTTCTTGTGCGGTTGCACTATCCGGAGACACGATACGATCAGGGGCACGCATAGTTAGAGACCGGAAAAATTCGCGAAATCATTTCGCGATAGGATAAAATACAAATAGTTATACCCCAGTGCTGCCTCTGCTATTGGCTCACAACTCACCTGGATGACTCTGGGCCAATTAGAAACACCCGGCCAAAGCTGTATCGAATCACAGGCTGCTACGTTGGGACGTCTCAAAACACAGCAGCCAAGGAGTGGGTGACATTTGACCGAGTGTACGTAGAACTATGGAGTTCATCCTGCAGTTCATTGAACCCGCGAATTTTTCCGGTCCCTACGCATAGTTCTCGGAACGATTTCGAGACTAGTTTTAAATATGTCAAGATTCTGTAGCACGGAGGAAAAATCTTCGTCCACAAAGTTAAATGTTTATTTCGCACTGAACAGTTGTAAAGGTCTACAGTTTACGATGTGGCATGAGTAGGGGTAGGCATTTTTCGAGAGAAAAAAAAGGGGGTTCTCTGTAAAGTCGGTTTACGGACGATAATTTTACGTGATAACGTCATACGAAAACATTGATGAAAAATTGCATACTATTAATTTTAAAACATTATTTACAGTTTTTGCAAATTTTATTTAAATAATTTGTTTGATTAGAAACAACACGAACAATTAGTTAAAAAGCCCGCCTTAACCTGTTTGATATTATAGAAGATTTTCTCGCACGGTGGTTGGCCGGTACTTGCACGCTCGACTCAGGCGGAACGTAACAATTTTTCGTGCGTGCAGCCGGCGTTCATCGATTTATAAGACGTTATCACGTCAAAAAGATTTAAACGCCTATTAGACTGCAACAAGGTCTACCCTCACAAGCTGTTCCTTCCCTGTGATTGGCGGCCGTCTGTGAGAGAAAGTCGTTGCATTGCTTGACAGAGCCACCCATGACTTGTTTGCTTCCTCACTACCTTACTGTGATTGGTATTTTAAGATCGACATGTACTTGAGAGAAACTCACCCAATCACGAAACAGACGATGTTACAATGTTATAACTCTTAGCTAGTCAAGGAATCTTTTTCGCGAAAAAATGCATGCTTCTATTTATAAGTGGTTCTGCTAGGGCTACAGATTTATAACTAGGGACAGGAAAAATTCGCGGGTTCAATGACCTCCAGGATGAACTCTATAGTTCTACGTACACTCGGTCAAATGCCACCCACTCATTGGCTGCTGTCTTGTGAGACGTCCCAACGTAGCAGCCTGTGATTCGATAAAGCTTTGGTTGGGTGTTTTTCATTGGTCCAGAGTCATCCAGGTGAGTTGTGAGCCAATAACTGAGGCAGCACTGAGGTATAACTATTTGTATTTTAGCCTATCGCGACTTTTTCCAGTCCCTATTTATAACTAATAATTGGTAAGGTCTGTATTGAAAAAATGAATAATTTGCGGTGGCAAACAAATATTGTTTCCCGCAGTGTATACACGGAGCGAATGTCGCGCGAGAATGTGCTCAGTCCCCGGCGACTCACATGCTGATAGCGATCCTGCCCGAGGGTGCTTCAAGCTGAAGTATGGACCGCGGGCTCGGAGCAGGTGTACTCGGCGGGTAGGGCTGCTCCTCCCCCTAACTGCCCCCCCCCTCGCACAGCATCTCTCCCAGGGGCGACGTATCGGCCCCGCGCAACAGATGCGCGCGCACCGCAGATCTCCTGATGGTCCAAGAGCTGGAGTCTGCGGCCTCGCTCCAAGGGCTTTGTGGCGGGTCCCGTTAGGACTGCACACCCCCCTCCCACTCTCCTGGTGAGGGGGAAAAGGGAGTGGAGTCTCCAAGCCTTTCGCACTCCTTGACGGGGCCACAGTGGATGAGATGTGACATCACTAGAGACAGGAAAAATTCGTGGATTCATTTCATGATAGGCTGAAATTCATACATGTGTACAATTCTGCTGGTTCTGCTATTGGCTCGCAGTTTAACTGGAGCTCTCTGGGCCAATGGGAGACTATCGACCAAAGAAGTGTCGAATCACAAGCTACCCAGTGGAGACGCCTCACAATTTAGTACCCAATGAACACGCGTGTTTACTTGAGAAATGCAGAGGATAATGGAGGCTATCCTAGAGGTCATTGAATCCGCGAATTTTTCCGGTCCCTAGACATCACCCGCTTCCCGTAAGTGGATCCGAGATCTCCGCACTAGTGCCGCTGGAGTTTGTTGTTTACTCGGGGTACTCCCGTTACCATCACCAAAACATTCATTCACTGCTTCATCCAACCAATACGTCTCTTAGCCGACTCTAGCGATCTCGACTTAGGGTTGGCCGATTTAGAAACAAAACTGTTTAAATCATTTTTAACCAAAACAAGTTTTTATCTAAATGTTTTTTAATAGACTATCGTAATCTTCTCTAAAGAAAGTTATAACTACCCTCTAATATCTACAAACGTTTGGTCATTAATGTTTCCCGCGATTCACAGGGAAACAATTATACACAAATTAAGAGCTCACCATTTCAATTATCTGAATACGTTATAATCACATACCCAGATAAATCCTCCTCTGAATTAAAAAAATAATCAATTCCTCATTGTGTAGGAAATACTAACTGTAATGTAAATCCTCATTCTGTTAGGAACACCTATTCTATGTAGAATCCTCCTGTGGGTAAATACCCTTTCTGTGGTTAACTTTGATGTTGCAGCTTTTCCGGCTCTACATGAATTGCAGAAAGCTTGTTGTTTAGTTAGCCAATCTAAAAAAAAGAGCTCTAGACATTTACAACATGCTATACCTAGTAATGTCACCGATTTTGTTTTAAATTTTTAGCAATTTATATTTGAGCAAAATATTTTACATGAGAATTATCAGTGGACAACTAGGCTAACGTTTATGTGTAATAACTTAGTTAACTTTATAATATCTTACATATGAGAAAATGTAACGTACATTTTTTTTGTTGCTGTCAGGTATTTTCTAAAATTAGGGACATGCAAATTTCGCGAAAAGATTCCGAGACTAGCTGAAAGTTAAAACACTGTAGCATCATCTGTGTTTCTTAATTAGGTGAGTTTCTTTCAGGTCAATGTAGATTTTTACAACACCAATCACCGTGAGTCAATGCGAAAGCAAACAAGTCCTGATTGGCCCGGTCAAATAAGACAATAACTTCTCTCGCAGACGGCCGCCAAACACAAGGAAGAAACCAATGGTACGGGTATACTTTGATGCAGTCTAATAGGCGCTCAGATTTATTCGCGAAAAAAATGCCTGCCCCTATCTAAAAGCATCCATTTGAATAAGATATATTTAGATTGAACGTGGTGGGAGCTGAAAAAAAAAATTAAAATTAAAAAAAATGGTTTAAACCAAGATACCAGAATTTTGATTTTTTTTTTCAAACCTGCCTTAAAACTGAAGCCAAGAGACGCGGACTCTGCGGATAACCCGACGAGAAACCTCGGCGGACATGGTGGGTCGGTGGGGTTTCCTCGGGGTCTTCCCTGTCCCCCGCCTCACCCCGCCCCCAGCTCCGCTAGAGCGGGCCGGACGTGGTGTCCGTAACTGTTCACATCAGCGAGAACGCTTGTAGGTGTTCATATTTTTCAGTACGGGGGATAAGAGAGCAGAACTGAAGTGTCCAAAACTGCCGAAAACATTTCACGGCTGTGAGTCCGTGCGGTGTAGAGATGCCGGCGTGGCATTCCCGCGCCGCGCCCGCGGTAGAGCGAGACATTCCCTCGCCGCGCCTCGCGTACACCCCGCGGCGCTCGTCGCGATGGAGTCGCGACCCGTCGCTAACGCGCCGTTAAATATAGCCGCGCGGCGTGAAAAAAAAAAAGAGTAGACACGGTGCATCGCTTCAAACAAATTGGGGCAGAAATTATATTAGTGTTTCCTACAAGCTGTTTGACTCGCGAGCGGAAAGGCGCTGCCAGCTAGACGGGCGAGAGGCCATTTAAACACTTCCGGTTCTTTTTTTCTCAACCCTGCGCGTACGAACACATTTTCTCTGGATTCATGGCAGTGTCACTGGTACAGTTATTGTATGCCGTTTTTTATTACTAACTTCGTAGTTTATAGCTATAGAGTCGCATTTTCGTACAAAATTTAAATATATTGCCTAGCAGTTAAACTAATGCATCCTTTGGAACAAAAAAAATAATTCATCGAAATTTCAGAAGTTGTGTAACATAATATTTACATGGATATGAATATTAAGGTAATAATTATTTGTAATTTATGTTTCTTTAAATACTAGCATCCCCCGCTGAAGAATTGAAGTCTGCAAATTTTAGTTTGCATTGTCGTATTGAAAGATTTTAGCACGTGGGCAAAATTGCAAGAGCTGTCGTTTAATTGAAGTACTTTACGCCCCAGAAAAAGTATGGAACAAATTATGTCGATCGTCACCGCTAGGAGGAAATTACGTCCAAAAATGTATACTTGCAGTTTTTGGGAAATACAATAATATTAGATGTATGTGATTTAACAGTGTTTTAGGTGAAGTAAGAATTCTTAGAAAGGAGAGACGTGCGTCAAATAGAATATTTCTAAGATTTTGTTTTACTGAACGTGCTAGTTGAAAGAAGTATCCCCAAGACGGACTTATGCGGGAAATTGGATCGTGAATTTTTTTTATCACTAAAAACTTTTGTAATTTTACCTAAAATATTTTTAGGGAGGTATGTCCGAGTTATCAGCTTTGTATTCAGATTTTCATATTATTTTTAGTAATTATCATTGTGTATTTCTGAGATATCTTTTCGTGGGCGCCCACAAGTTAGTAATATTCCGTAATAATTTGTATTTTACAGGATGGCTAGTAGGATTTTTAGATTTTTATAGCTTCCCAAATCATAAAGTTATTTCACTGTCTACCTCGTTTGTTAATAGATTTTTTAAAGATTAGAGTTTGCATAGTTAGCGTAAATAAATATTTAAAATTATTTGCTACCAACCCTCATTTACGACTTCGTCAACGTTATATTTTTTTCTTAACAACTTTATTTTTTAAATATCCCCTTGGTTGGGGGGAGGTAATAATTACGTGTGTGTTTTTGAGTAATTTAATAAAAAAAAATTTTTAAACACGTAACTGCTACACCAATTGGGGTGTCGAAGTTGTGGTTTATGACTCGTAAAGCGAGTAGTTTGCACAATATTTAAACAAAATAAGTATTATTCTTGGGTTCAAGCTAGTATTTTTAGAAAACCATATTTAGAACTATTACATATTAGAACTGTCATAACTTAGAAACACGTAACTTAGAATCACACAACGCCGAACAACATAACTTATAATAGTCATAACTACAGACCTGAAAAATTCGCGGGTTCATTTAGTGTTATGTTAAAATTCAAATAATTATACCTTAGTGCTGCTTCTGTCATTGGTTCACTGTTAATCTGGAGGACTGAAGGCCAATTAGAGACCCTCACTCATAGAAGTGTCGAATCACAGACACTCGGTCGAGACGACTCACAAGTCAGCAGCCAATGAACAGTTGGCCTTTTCCCGAGTGTGTAGAGGTTATTGTAGTCTATCCTGGAGGTCATTGAACCCGAGAATTTTTCCTGTCTCTAATCACAACTAGGGACACCTGTATTCCGCGAATACATTTCCTGTCAAGGTATTTCACAAAATACTGTAGCTTTTATCCTGTGGTTATTGGCTGAGGTCGTTGAGAGGTGTCGTCCCGCTCTTGACGGGGCCAATGAGAATGTGGTCACCGTACTGCTGCACACTCACAATTTGCCGTGACTCTTAGAAAAAGCTACAGTGTTTTGTGAAATACCTTGAGATGAAATGAAATCGCGAAATACAGGTGTCCCTAGTCATAAGTTAGATAATTCTATGTTGTGTGTTTGTAAGTCACGACAGCCACTGGCCAGCTCCGGTGCCCCATGTCGTCGCCGAGTGTCGCCTGCTCGAGACGCCGCCGACGAGATCTCCCCGGGCTGTTATTCCTGCCGCGCGCGAGAGACAGCTGATGGATGGAGCGAGTCGCCGATGTCTCAGCGCTCGGCGGACAGCAGTAACGAACACTAAATATAAGCGCCTGCGGACCATTTATCGCCTCACGCCTCGCCCGTCGCAGCGCAGCGACGCGTCAGCAGGAACTATCAGTTATTCCAAGTGACTTTATTTACATTAGACCGTACCTACTTCTCATTAAAGGGTGAAAAAAAAAAACATAGCAACATAGTTTCTAGTAATAACTTTTTTTTTTTTTTGCGAAACAATCTGACTACTCGTTGGACCGCAATAATACATTCCCACGCCAACAGTTTCTTCGTTGTAATTGGCGACCGTCTTTCGGAGAAGACATCAAACCTTTGGCTAGGCTCATCAGGATGAGTTTACTTCCGCAAAAAAAAAATTGCTGCAATTCGTGTGCCGAACTGTAGACATGGAAGCTACCTTTGCGATAATCAACCTATCACAAAACCCAAACGATGCTACAATGTTCTAATACGCAAGTGAGGCTCAAAATATTTTAGCGAAAAAAAAAAGTATGCCCATAGTTTTTTGTTTTGAATAAAATTACTTTCATTTACATCATGTATTTCGTCAGACACGCAGCAATTCGAATGTCGAGACAGCGGGAAAATTTGTGGTTTCACTTTTCGAAAAGCGGAATATAACTACGACCATGTACTTTCCGCTGAATAATTTCCAGACCAGCTGTGTGTTAAGAACCTTATAGCAATTTCTGAGTTTCGTTGTTGGTTGGTTTTTTTTTTCAAGTACATGTCTGCTCTCAGCACACCAAGCACACCAATCACAGCCATCCAGTGCGGAAGCAAACGAGCCCATCCGTGGAAAATTACAGTTTTGTTTGCAAATCGTAATCCAATGTTAACTCCGTGTGGAGAAAACAAAGCCAGCTATATACTAGATACACATCATATCAATGTTGGAATTTTTCGGGAATTTATCATAACAATGTACATACGAGCTTTAAAATTACGAATGATAACCAAATGTATTTCCCATGTTACCACGGCAATTGTTCCTACATTCATTTGAGAAAAAACAAATTAAATTCATTAAAAACCTGCCAAACACGCGTTATATTCTATCACCACGATAGACTATACAAACATGTTCAAAATCAAGTAGAAGTCATTAGTAAATGGAGCTACCTTTGACGTTTCACTTTTTCTCCTGGCCACACATGATACGGTCAGGTTTTTTTTTTTTGGCTTGTATTTGTCCTTTTCTCCTAGTCCTTTGAGCACGTGACAATGAACCCAAGACCAGATGAAAAGAATCAATCGATTAGCTCTACGTATCACTAGGGCCTGGAAAAATTCGCATATTCAATGACCTCCAGGATAGACTCCAGGATCCTGTGCATACTCGGGCAAACGTTGCCTGTTCATTGGTTACTGACTTGTGAGGCGTCTCAACTGGGAGACTCGTGATTCGATACTGCTTTGACTGAGGGTCTCTAATTTGCCCACAGTCCTCCAGGTTAATAGAGAACAATAGCATAAGTTGCATAAAATACAATTATTTGCATTTTAACATGTCGTGAAATGAATCCGCGAATTTTTCCGGTCTCCACGTCTCAAGCTTGTATATCACACCTGCCTCCCAATGCATAGGCAGTAACTTGCATCACAGCGCTGTACCTGGAGAGCCAAGGGTTGGATTGGAAGCGCTGCTGTGAGCCCACACCCCCGCCTGCCGCGCCCCTATACGAGGGGGTAGTTCTGTCAGCAGTAATGGAGCCACTTGTAACCGCTCCTGGCTCGAACCCCCCACCCCGCTGACGAGCGCTCCGCGGAACAACGGCGCAACCACCGCCACCAGCTCTCTCAGGGGAGGTGCGCGCTGCCTCGCCGAGATCGCCGCGCCAGGCGGTGCTGTCATAACTTAGAAACACACAATTTATTACAGTTATAAATTATTAGAGACCGGAAAAATTCGCGGATTCATTTCGTGATAGGCTGAAATTCAAACATGTGTTCAATTCTGCTGGTTCTGCTATTGCCTCGCAGTTTAACTGGAGCTCTCTGGGCCAATGAGAGACTATCAACCAAAGAATCGTCGAATCACAAGCTACCCAGAGGAGACGCCTCACAATATAGTACCTAATGAACGCGCGTGTTCACTTGAGAAATGCAGAGGATAATGGAGGCTATCCTAGAGGTCATTGAATCCGCGAATTTTTCCGGTCCCTATAAATTATCTCTTTATAAGAAGAGACTCAGAAAATTCGCGGGTTCAATGACCTCCAGGATAGACTCCAATATCCTCTACACACTCGGGCAAATGCCAACTGTTCATTGGCCGCTGACTTGTGAGTCGTCTCGACTGGGCGGCCTGTGATTCGACACTTCTATGAGTGAGGGTCTCTAATTGGCCCTCAGTCCTCCAGATTAACAGTGAACCAATGACAGAAGCAGCACTAAGGTATAATTATTTGAATTTTAGCATAACACGAAATTAACCCGCGAATTTTCCGGGTCTCTATTTATAAGTTACGTGTTTCTAATAATGTTCGCAGGCTTTCACGGCCATTGTCTGAAGTAGGCTATCTTGGCTTCTGGGTTGTAGCCGTGTCCTTGGCGAATAATTCACCGACGTTTCGGTTACCTGATGATGGCGACTGCAATGTTGACCGCAACGTCGGTGAATTGTTCGCCAAGGACACGGCTACAATCCGGAAGCGAAGATACTGCGTGTTTCTAAGTTCGAGAGTTCTAAGTTGTGATCTTTCTAATTTATGAAGTTTCCAATATGTGTGTTTCGGCGTTGAGTGTTTCCAAGTCATGATCGTGCTAACTTATGACGGTTCTAAGTTACGTGGTTTTATTCAAGAATTCTAAGTCGTGACTGTTCTAAGTTGTGAAGACTCGGGAGGACCTGACGTACCTACAAAGGAAGGATGCAGTTGCAAACCATGACGTTTAAACACGCCACAGATTGGATTTGGAATACTCACAAAATTCATGGTCGCAAACCCCAAAACTTAATAGTGCCATACGACTAGAGATATCTGTGCAGTGCATATGGCAGTGCGAGTAGCTTGTTTCCAGGCTATCTTCCACTTGCACGTGGTACAAACCTGGTTCCTGGCGTGTGCGTCGTAAGTAGAGACCGGAAAAATTCGCGAATTCATTTCGTGATAGGCTGAAATTCAAACATGTGTACAATTCTGCTGGTTCTGCTATTGGCTCACAGTTTAACTGGAGCTCTCTGGGCCAATGAGAGACTATCGACCAAAGAAGCGTCGAATCACAAGCTACCCAGTGGAGACGCCCCACAATTTAGTACCCAATGAACACGCGTGTTTACTTGAGGAGTGCAGAGGATAATGGAGGCTATCCTAGAGGTCATTGAATCCGCGAATTTTTCCGGTCCCTAGTCGTAAGGCATGGCCCGGGTGACGACAGTCAGTATAATAAAAACGGTCCAGATCTTATTGTATGGTCAGAGAACCAGGATCGCCGTTCGGGCACCGGAGGACTTCCTTCGACGCGTCGAGGCGCAGTTGGGCAGCGCTGACCTGGCCGAGTGGTAGCGCCGCTCCACCTGCGCTCTGGCGGCGGGCGGGCGAACCCCCGCGGTCTCGGCCAATGGCGGCGCCGCTAACCGCCGCGGATCGATGCCCGCCGGTCCTACCCGCGATGGCGCTCCTGCGGTGACGTCACAAGTCCTAACCGCCACGCTCGCCTCTCTTGGGAATTTTTTTTTTTTTTTGCTGATTCCAGACTGTCGAAAAGTAAAGTTGCGTCCTGTATCTAATCGGCTAGGGCCTGGAAAAATTCGCGTGTTCAATGACCTCCAGGATAGACTCCACGATCCTGAGCATACTCGGGCAAACGTCGCCTGTTCATTGGGTACTGACTTGTGAGGCGTCTCAATTGGGAGACTCGTGATTCGATACTGCCTTGACTGAGGGTCTCTAATTGGCTCACAGTCCTCCAGGTTAACAGTGAACCAATAGCAGAAGTTGCATAAAATACAATTATTTGCATTTTAAGATGTGAAATGAATCCGCGAATTTTTCCGGTCTCAACGCATCGCTATGGCGAATGGAAGGGCCTCACCATATCCATTTTCGAAAGTGGAAAATCCTTACCCAGCTCGGGAATTGAACCTCGGACCTTGTCCCAGTAACCTCAGTTCTAACCACCGAGGCCACACTGGGAGGGCTGGGAGCAGGCAGCAAGCCTTCTGGAGCGGGCCTCAGCTTCTTGGGTCGGTGCGACGCCAGCACTGGATACTTCTCGTCCATGTTGGCCCCTTCATACTCTGTCACGGCAGCTGCCCCATAATAAGCCAGTTGCTGGACATTACCAAAACTGTTCTTATCAGCAAAAAAAAAAAATATTTGGTGCGGTCCATACAGGCAAAAACTACTTTTTTTTATTCGTTACAACGTCACACAGTTGTCTTTGTAACTTTCCGACTCGCAGAGACCAATCAGCAGCCTAGTTCACAACTCTCCAATCTGCACCTCTGTCCGTGTGACTTGTTTCTTTATCCAAAATCGAAAAAAAAAAAACATCAGTTAAAATTACTAAGAAGAGAGTATGAGCGACGTTTTCGGCAATATAGCTGCAGTAAAAAAAAGAGATACCTATGGCTTTTTGTATTTTAGGTTATTGTTAATAACAAAATTGTACAAAATAGAGTGTAATTGCTTTTCTGCCAACTTTCTTGGTACGTTAATAATGTTCGCAGGCTTTCACGGCCATTGTCTGAAGTAGCTTGGCTTCTGGGTTGTAGCCGTGTCCTTGGCAAATAGTTCACCGAATTTTCGGTCGACATCGCAATCGCCATCATCGGGAAGTAGGTAACTGCTCTCTGATGATGGCGACTGCAATGTCGACCGAAACGTCGGTGAATTATTCACCAAGGACACGGCTACAACACCAGAAGCCAAGCTACTTCCTTGGTACGTGTTCGTGTTGTCATGCGGAGTGTTGGTGTTGTTGAAGTGTGAGGAAGACTGAGATGTCCACCTCTCGCCTCCGCGCATAGAGACTCGGGCCCCGTGGGACGAGGTGTATCTCGCGGCAGTTAATAAACACGCAAGCAGTCTATAAACACGGCCAGGTTGGGGGGCTCATAAAGCCCCGGCGGACAATATTTAGGGGAGGGGGTGCGCTACATTAGTGCAGGGTGCAGCCACATTGTCATCAAAGGCGCTGCTCGTCGCTGTTTACGCGCGCGTCGCGGCCGCGAGGACTCGGCCCATTTGGTCCTCGTTCGACCCCTGCGCGGGCAACAAGCGACCACGTGACCTGGCAGGTCTCGCCTCGGCGCGAGACACACGCCAGGGTGTGCTGTTGGTTTTTACAATGATAAATAGAGACCGGAAAAATTCGTGTATTAATTTCCTGATAAGCTGAAATTCAAACATGTGTATCTACAATTCTGCTGGTTCTGCTATTGGCTCGCAGTTTAACTGGAGCTCTCTGGACCAATGAAAGACTATCGACCAAAGAAGCGTCGAATCACAAGCTACCCAGTGGAGACGCCTCACAATTTAGTACCCAATGAACACGCGTGTTTACTTGAGAAATGCAGAGGATAATGGAGGCTATCCTAGAGGTCACTGAATCCGCGAATTTTCCCGGTCCCTAATAATAAACATGATTATATCATTTCACAACGTGTTTTCTTAACGGAATGTTCAGGTCTTGTCGACCAATCTGGTTCAAATATAATTTCAAAAATTATATCTTCTAAATAAGTAAGGTTTTAGGATTTTTCACGATGTTTAAGAAAATACTTTTGAGTGTTTTCTTACTCATTGTTGAATTAGAGTTCAGATCATTTTAACTTAAAATTTTTAAGAAAAACTGCAAAAAAGTTTTTTAACCCAGCCATAATAATATTTACTTCTTTTGAAGTTCACAGGAGACATGCAAAATTAGCGTTATTTCCTGTTACCACGGTTCACACTCCACAAACTTGTGCACAAATAATTCGGTGTTAAATGTTCATTGGTTGGTGCCCCATTTAGAATTTATGAAATTGTTGCTAACTGATTGTAAAATTGGGGCATGTCAAACTACGTACGTTTCAGTGAGAACTAGGGGCAAGCATTTTTTCCGAAAAAAAAAATTCTGAACATCCATTAATCTGCAACAAGGTATACCAATACCAGCGGTTCCTTCCTTGTGATTGGCGGCCGTCTGCGAGACAAGTCGTTGCCTTGCTTGACCGAGCCACTCATGACTAGAGACCTGAAAAATTCGCGGGTTCATTTCGTGATAGACTGAAATTCAAACATGTTTACA
This sequence comes from Bacillus rossius redtenbacheri, assembly GCF_032445375.1. Taxonomy (NCBI): domain Eukaryota; kingdom Metazoa; phylum Arthropoda; class Insecta; order Phasmatodea; family Bacillidae; genus Bacillus; species Bacillus rossius. The sequence continues at coordinate 7,101,701 of NC_086334.1, forward strand.
ATTCTACTGGTTCTGCTATTGGCTAGCAGTTTAACTGGAGCTCTCTGGGCCAGTTAGAGACTATCGACCAAAGAAGCGTCGAATCACAAGCTACCCAGTGGAGACGCCTCACAATTTAGTACCCAATGAAAACGCGTGTTTACTTGAGACATGCAGAGGATAATGGAGGCTATCCTAGAGGTCATTGAATACGCGAATTTTTCCGGTCCCTACTGATAATAAACCCAGCCAACAATGCTACAAAGTTTTATCACACAGCTGGTCAAAATTAATATATATTTTTTTTGCAAAAAAAAAGTCCATGCCACTATAGAATAAGGGGTTCAAATGCAGTTTTACTCCCGGGCCGCTGGAACGAGGCCTCGCTATCAGTGTTTGCCGCAGTTGGGACTTTTATTCCTCTCTCCCCCCCCCCCGGGTCAAACAACTGCCCCCTCCCACACCCTTCACCCGTCAAGCGCTAGAGCAGAGCGTGTTCACGCGCTCTCCTTTGTGCGCGTTGTCGTGTTGCGAGCCGGTATTAATATCTGACCGACTCCAGCTGAGAACATCGGGCGTCCATCGGAACACGCCCTGTACAGTCCGGTCCGCGCCCCAGGGAAACCCCTGCCCCTGTCTCTATCCTCCGGGCGGGGTCAGTAGGTGCGACGCTCGCTGGTGCTTCTAGCGCGACGTCGCCTCTAAGCGCAAGGCTTTGAACCGGCGCGCAGTCTTCCCGTCGTGCGTACGGCTTACCGCGGTAACGTAACATTATATGTAGAGACCGGAAAAATTCGCGGACTCATTTCACGACATGTTAAAATGCAAATAATAGTATTTTATGCAACTTCTGCTATTGGTTCACTGTTAACCTGGAGGACTGTGAGCCAATTAGAGACCCTCAGTCAAAGCAGTATCGAATCACGAGTCTCCCAATTGAGACGCCTCAGGAGTCAGTAGCCAATGAACAGGCGACGTTTGCCCGAGTATGCACAGGATCGTGGAGTCTATCCTGGAGGTCATTGAATACGAGAATTTTTCCAGGCCCTAATTATATGGAAGATAATTTTGCCAACTAATATCTACCAAACTGTATGTATAGAAAAAGCTCTATGAAAGAAATAAAATACAATTTTACCTCAAAATTGTGTAACAAATTTTTATAAAGATAAAACCAAAGATCTGTTTCTCTTTTAATGATGTGTTTATTTTTATAGTTTGCTTTGAGTATTATCTTTTTTCGTGAATTATTTGATTCGATACATATTTTAAAGATATTTCAGATCGATTCAATTACACCCTAAGTACAGAAATCTTTTTTGAATGCAAGTTTATTGAAAATAAATAGAAATAATTTACATTGGAGTTAATTCTAGTCAAAAAAGTTAAGGAAAACATATTTGATTTTCAAGTTTTATCAATATAAAATCTAAAAAAACTCTGAAAGTAATTTTAGTAAAGAAAAAAAAATATTAAGTATTCTTGTCATGATTATAAATATTTTTAAAATTGATATATATATTTGGAGATATGGTAAATTATGCAATTTAGGTTTTTTAATATAAAGCCACCAAATTCGTTGAAAAAAGGTTTAGGTATATAGCAAATTGGATTTAAATATTTTAATAAGAACGATTTTAATAATCATAAAAAATAGAAAAATAATTATAATTCTTGTAAACATTTTAGAGTATCATTAGAAAAATGAAGAATAAGAACATTTATTTTTTGTAAACAATTTGGAGTGTTTCATATTTTAGAATTTAATAAATCGTAAGTCAGTTAGGATATTAAGTTAAGAGCCTCTGTTTGCACAAAAACTGTGACCAAATATCAAACTGTAACTTTAAAATAATTAAAATAAAATTTAATTGAACTCAGTTAAGCGGGAGCAAAGTTAAAATAATGGTACGAATTCAAAGGCCCACATATCAGACAGTAAGGTGGTCCCATAAATGAGAAGTGAAAGACATTCACTTAAATACAAAAGATTAAACTTTTGTAAAATTAAATAAACTAATAAAAACTTTATATTTTGTTAATATTTTAAATAATTTCACTTCCGTTACCTTTTATTCCTGGTGTTAATTCTGCATCGATTCACTATCTAGTCAGTATCTACAAAATAGTCTACAAACAGTAGCCTATTCTTATAAAATCACGGAAATTTAACTCTAGCTTATGTTAACTTTTTAATAACTCAGACATTTTTGGATGCCGTATACTTCTAAAGATAAAATTAATGTGATCTTGGTAGAAAAATTACCAAGAGTTCATATTTACTGCGAAACTAAAAGGAGTAGCCTAATATTGTACGTACCTCACTTTTGTTACTTCGCTGAAATTGTAATATTTTTCCGTGCGTGCTTGCATTTTCAGCTCGAGCTTTTTTGTAGACGCGAACGTTTTCTTAAGTGAGGCGTGCATAAGCCGTGAGAAAAGATCAAACGCATGCTTCAATAAAAGATTACAGTCGAGAATTTTTTGAATTTCTTTTTTTTTTCTTCCACGTTTTTATCAGAGAATGGCACAGTATAAAAGGAAGGAGAAACTAGCTTTTCATCCTTTTGTCGAGACTTTTTCTTTTCACTGAAGTCTGAAAAGACATCCCTCTTGCAAGTAAATTACGGAAGTGAAGAAGTCGATATAAGTTTTCCACGATAGAGGGATGTATGACTTAGCGAATCCGTAACTCCTGCACGAAGGCAACCTGTTTTTTTTAGGGGAAGAAGGGGGGGGGGGGGGCGTGATTCTAAAGGCGTCAACTTACGTATTTTCATTAATAAAATTTAATTTCGGTTATAGATCGTTTACTCAATAATTTGTTTCATTTGACACGCACACTATGGCTTGGCCTGCTTATCATTTCATTGCTGGAACAAAGAAATCCTAACTGTGAGAAAAGTCGTTACAGGTATTCCGGTATAGTCTGCTACTTAACAGTAGATATTTGACTGCGCGGGTCCTTGATGATCCAGCTGCGACTGTACACAGCAGTTGGGTCACCAAATAACTCACACCCTGTGTCTTCGTGAAATAATAAACAGGAAAAAAGGTGAAATTTTTATGAGGTTCGTATCCATCACTCAAAACAGCTCCAAGCCGCATTTAAAATTGTGATACGAGTTTACACTTTCACAGCTTCCTTTTATCTCCGTGAGTTCTCGGTAGCCGGTGGCTCGTAGCTCCCCCATCTCGGCTCCTACAGTCCTGCCAAAGGGCGCAGAGCCTTTCACAAAGCCACGGGAACACTGCAGCAAAGTGCGGAGCGGGGAATAAAAATGAACTCATGAAATAAAACCGTAACATTAATTCTGACTGTAATTTTTCTAATGTTCAAAAAAAAATTGAGTGACGAGCAGTGATCGCATGTTTGTTTGCATTATAGCACAATTGCATACTTGCGCACTTGTACACTTGCGACCTCGCGCACTTGCTCTTGTGCATACTTGCACGCGTTCTTATAACTCCGGCTGTACTTAAGGTTTTACTTCTAATGCGCTCGGCGATTGTGCACCCAATAATTTTTTTAAATTAAAATAAGAGACATTACCAGAAGTGTAATGTAAAATATTATATTCGCCTTGTTTTATATAAGTGATAATATTTTATTAAAATGTTTTTATGCGATATTAAAACCAAAATGTAAAGTAGGCCTATCTACTTTTTCGTAATACGGCCCAACTAAAGTTCGAAATTTAATTTCACTCTGGCCGCGATATAGGTAGGCCTATATGACTTCGCTGCACATTCGAGACTGTTCGGTTAAGGGCTCAAGAAAACGCGATATATTATTTTAAATCGTAGTTAGTTCTCCAGTTTGAAAACCGGACACTATTCGGCACAGTTACCTTATATACACTATTTTAGTTCTATGAAGTGAAAACGTGTTCAAGGAAAAAAAAAATTAACATTATTTTTCAGATTGAACTATAGGACGTAAACTGGTTTCCAGAGGACTTCACTTCCCCAGGCGGTAGGATTACTCCACTCATTCTCCAATCACCAATCATCCTCACCTTATCGTCTGGACACTTTCTTTAATCAATTTTTCTTAAGCGCGGGAAAGTTTTCCGCACATCGAAATCCGTTATTCGGAAAACTGGGCGCGTGCACGCGTTAGAAAAAAAAAGAAATAAATATATACAGGGTGGTCGACAAATCGGCGCGACGCCCCATGCACTCCTCTGCTCTCACCGCCGGAGGGTCGCGGCCAGGGAGTGGAAGGGTGGGGGGGGGGGGGGTTCTAATGGTAATCGCGTCCGCGCGTCGTAATCCGCGATATCCGGACGGCAAACGGCTCGTGGGAGAGGGTCACGTGGCCATCCGAGGACGGGGAAGGAAAAGGGAAAGGGGGAGGAGGTGGCTGAGCCCTTCGCCAAACTCGCGCGCTGATTCGCCGGGCGGAGCGCAAACACGCGTCTGCCTCGAGAGACGTGGAGCCCTTGCGTCGTCTCCCACGAGCGAGCCCCAGCCGCCACTTCGCGCCGCCGACGTCATCAGCGAGAGCCGCCGAATGAAAACAACTCGCCTTTGCCGCAGGCCATGCGCGAAGCGGATCCCGCTCGTACGGGCGTGATTCGCCCCTTAGATTCACACCTCCCTTTCCAGCGGCTACAAACTGCGAGAACTCCTTCTGGTGAGGTCATGCAGACGGGACGACAGAATTGTATCCCCTTGGAAAGGGTACCTTTCAGAATTATGGTGGTGATAGTGTAGCTGGGTAGAAACTGGAAGGGTACCCTTTCCGACTTCTTAAAATGTTTCGGTTTTAATGCAAATATGCACTGGAAAGGTATCCCCTCGGAAAGGGTACCTTTCAGGATTTTCTGTACAATGACACTGCAGAAAATAAATTGGAAAGGTACCCTTTCCGATTTCTTAAAATGCATATTATTTTCTGCTTTAAAATCGTGAATGTTATCCCCTCTAACCTAACCTAACCTAACCTAACCTTTCCGAGCGGATACCTTACCAGTCCATATTTGCATTAAAACTAAAACATTTTAAGAAATCGGAAAGGGTACCTTTCCAGTTTTTTTTTCTGCTGTGTCATTGTACAAAAAATCCTGAAAGGTACCCTTTCCGAGGGGATACAATTCAGCCCCCCCCCCCCCCCCCCCCCCCCACTGTACAGACGGAGCGTACAACTCCGTTCGCCGGCAAATCGCTCTCTCCTGCGACGGAGAGAAACAAGCTAGGACAGTTCCGTAGTTCGGCACACTGGCAGAGACCGAAGGTCAGTACCTGGATGCGTGGATGGCCACGTGGTACCCCTGACTCCGCTATTGCTGTCGACGTATCAGAAGAGATTAATGGTTGTAAGTGAAATAGTTGTGCTTCCCTCAACCTTTATTTTCAGCAGCAAAATATTGGTCTGTTCGAACGTGCATTTTCCTGTTACTAGTCCACAACCTAGAAATATTAATGTTACATATAGCTATCATAATACAGCTGAACAAGTACTAATCACCATTTAAAAAAACCAATGAAGCGCTGGAGGGCGGTATACGTGTTGTATTATGAAACGACGAGAAACAAGGCATTAAGAAGCGGAAAGACAGAACACACTACTTGAACGCCCGGCGTTCCGCCTGCAGTCAGCAAACGCTGTCGACATCGCGGATACGTCGGTGATGTCTCTGGAAGGTTCTGGAACACGGCGCGCGCCACTTGGCGATATGTCTCTCTGCTTCCCTCGCATTTCCTTCCGCAGGCCAGGGCGTTTGATTCGCTTCCGCATCCGTCTCGGAGATCCACAGCGCAAATGACGACGCCAAGTTTTATTCTATCAGCTTATGACTTAAAAAAAATATCATGTATATGAAAAACCTAAATTAATTTTAGGATCCGAGAACCTGGAAGAAACAGGCACAAAATCAGCTGTCGACCAGTTAGTAAAGATTTGTTTGAAAATAAACAGAAATAATGAATAAATTAGGGTGTCACGTCACATTAGAGGCGAGTAAGAGGTGAGTTTGATCAGCGACCGACTTCATTTTGTGAGGTAAACGGAAGCCACCCGACAAAACCCTCCTATGCCCGGTAAGCTCCGCCATGTTTCCAACTCACGAAGGATCCCAGCCTTGATGGGAGGCAAGGGATATGACCCACCCTTTTTTTTTAATTATTTCTTATAGTATTTGGTTTTTTTGTAACTTTTGTTACCTATACTAGTCAGCCATGCCATGTTTATTGAAATCCATTATTTTTATTTTACAAATTTTTGTTGACATTTTGACGGATTTGTAATCAATAGAGACCGGAAAAATTCGCGGTTTCAATGGCCTTCAGGATAGACTGCACATTTCCCTGTACACTCGGCCAAATAACGCCAGTTCATTGGCTGCTGACTTGTAAGTCGTCTCAGCTGGTTTGTCTGTGATTCGATCCTTCTTTGGTTGGAGGCTTATAATTGGTTGAGATTCGTCCAGATGAACAGTAAGCCAATAGCAAAATCATCTAAAAGGTATATTAATCTGACTTCTAGCTTATCGCCGAATGAATCCGCGAATTTTTCCGGTCTCTAGTAATCAAATTGTGTAAGTAACCAATCTACGCCCGCGCCTGACCGGGGCCCACTCAGGCACCGCGACGGCTCACAGACGCCGCGCCTAGTAAACTGCCGGCCGCGCGGGCTATCAAGCGCCGAGCCAGCGAGGACGGACACGCGGAGGCGCGAAATGGGACCCGTGTTGACACCCGGGGCTCGGGTTCCGCCCCGACACCATCTGGGTGACGGTCCTGGGTACACACTCCCCCCCCCCCCCCCCAACTGCCCCTCGGGTCTGCGGCGCCCCAGGACACGAGATGAGTCGCCGCTCTGCGGCGGTGTTACGCGCCAGTGTGAAGCCGACCAGAAATTAATTACTTCGGGGGTGGCGATTTATTAACACCTCCGACTGCCGCTCGCTCTCCGCTCTCCCTCGCTCGACCCCGACCGATCGTGTAGCGGCGCGCTCACGCGGGAAGACCCCTTCGCGCGTCGGTACACTGTGGTTCTCGCGGGAGAAGGGCCTCGCGGCAACAGAGGCGGTGCTCGCGCGAGAAGTACCTCGGGAGCGTCCTGAAACTATCTCGGGAGAAGGGGATTATAACAACACTAGCAGAGCTCACGCGAGAAATATATCGGGCAAGAGCTACAACTGTTATGGGAGAAGGACCTCGTTGTAACAGAGGCGGTGCTCACACGAGAAGTACCTTGAGAGCGTCCTGAAACTCTCTCGGGAGAAGGGGATTATAACAACACTAGCAGAGCTCACGCGAGAAATATATCGGGCAAGAGCTACAACTGTTATGGGAGAAGGACCTCGTTGTAACAGAGGCGGTGCTCACACGAGAAGTACCTTGAGAGCGTCCTGAAACTCTCTCGGGAGAAGGGGATTATAACAACACTTGCAGAGCTCACGCGAGAAATATATCGGGCAAGAGCTACAACTGTTACGGGAGAAGGGCCTCGTTGCAACAGAGGCGGTGCTCACACGACAAGTACCTTGAGAGCGTCCTGAAACTATCTCGGGAGAAGGGGATTATAACAACACTTGCAGAGCTCACGCGAGAAATATATCGGGCAAGAGCTACAACTGTTATGGGAGAAGGACCTCGTTGTAACAGAGGCGGTGCTCACACGAGAAGTACCTTGAGAGCGTCCTGAAACTCTCTCGGGAGAAGGGGATTATAACAACACTTGCAGAGCTCACGCGAGAAATATATCGGGCAAGAGCTACAACTGTTATGGGAGAAGGACCTCGTTGTAACAGAGGCGGTGCTCACACGAGAAGTACCTTGAGAGCGTCCTGAAACTCTCTCGGGAGAAGGGGATTATAACAACACTTGCAGAGCTCACGCGAGAAATATATCGGGCAAGAGCTACAACTGTTATGGGAGAAGGACCTCGTTGTAACAGAGGCGGTGCTCACACGAGAAGTACCTTGAGAGCGTCCTGAAACTCTCTCGGGAGAAGGGGATTATAACAACACTTGCAGAGCTCACGCGAGAAATATATCGGGCAAGAGCTACAACTGTTATGGGAGAAGGACCTCGTTGTAACAGAGGCGGTGCTCACACGAGAAGTACCTCGGGAGCGTCCTGAAACTCTCTCGGGAGAAGGGGATTATAACAACACTTGCAGAGCTCACGCGAGAAATATATCGGGCAAGAGCTACAACTGTTATGGGAGAAGGACCTCGTTGTAACAGAGGCGGTGCTCACACGAGAAGTACCTTGAGAGCGTCCTGAAACTCTCTCGGGAGAAGGGGATTATAACAACACTTGCAGAGCTCACGCGAGAAATATATCGGGCAAGAGCTACAACTGTTATGGGAGAAGGACCTCGTTGTAACAGAGGCGGTGCTCACACGAGAAGTACCTTGAGAGCGTCCTGAAACTCTCTCGGGAGAAGGGGATTATAACAACACTTGCAGAGCTCACGCGAGAAATATATCGGGCAAGAGCTACAACTGTTATGGGAGAAGGACCTCGTTGTAACAGAGGCGGTGCTCACACGAGAAGTACCTTGAGAGCGTCCTGAAACTCTCTCGGGAGAAGGGGATTATAACAACACTTGCAGAGCTCACGCGAGAAATATATCGGGCAAGAGCTACAACTGTTATGGGAGAAGGACCTCGTTGTAACAGAGGCGGTGCTCACACGAGAAGTACCTTGAGAGCGTCCTGAAACTCTCTCGGGAGAAGGGGATTATAACAACACTTGCAGAGCTCACGCGAGAAATATATCGGGCAAGAGCTACAACTGTTATGGGAGAAGGACCTCGTTGTAACAGAGGCGGTGCTCACACGAGAAGTACCTTGAGAGCGTCCTGAAACTCTCTCGGGAGAAGGGGATTATAACAACACTTGCAGAGCTCACGCGAGAAATATATCGGGCAAGAGCTACAACTGTTATGGGAGAAGGACCTCGTTGTAACAGAGGCGGTGCTCACACGAGAAGTACCTTGAGAGCGTCCTGAAACTCTCTCGGGAGAAGGGGATTATAACAACACTTGCAGAGCTCACGCGAGAAATATATCGGGCAAGAGCTACAACTGTTATGGGAGAAGGACCTCGTTGTAACAGAGGCGGTGCTCACACGAGAAGTACCTTGAGAGCGTCCTGAAACTCTCTCGGGAGAAGGGGATTATAACAACACTTGCAGAGCTCACGCGAGAAATATATCGGGCAAGAGCTACAACTGTTATGGGAGAAGGACCTCGTTGTAACAGAGGCGGTGCTCACACGAGAAGTACCTTGAGAGCGTCCTGAAACTCTCTCGGGAGAAGGGGATTATAACAACACTTGCAGAGCTCACGCGAGAAATATATCGGGCAAGAGCTACAACTGTTATGGGAGAAGGACCTCGTTGTAACAGAGGCGGTGCTCACACGAGAAGTACCTTGAGAGCGTCCTGAAACTCTCTCGGGAGAAGGGGATTATAACAACACTTGCAGAGCTCACGCGAGAAATATATCGGGCAAGAGCTACAACTGTTACGGGAGAAGGGCCTCGTTGCAACAGAGGCGGTGCTCACACGACAAGTACCTTGAGAGCGTCCTGAAACTCTCTCGGGAGAAGGGGATTATAACAACACTTGCAGAGCTCACGCGAGAAATATATCGGGCAAGAGCTACAACTGTTATGGGAGAAGGACCTCGTTGTAACAGAGGCGGTGCTCACACGAGAAGTACCTTGAGAGCGTCCTGAAACTCTCTCGGGAGAAGGGGATTATAACAACACTTGCAGAGCTCACGCGAGAAATATATCGGGCAAGAGCTACAACTGTTATGGGAGAAGGACCTCGTTGTAACAGAGGCGGTGCTCACACGAGAAGTACCTTGAGAGCGTCCTGAAACTCTCTCGGGAGAAGGGGATTATAACAACACTTGCAGAGCTCACGCGAGAAATATATCGGGCAAGAGCTACAACTGTTACGGGAGAAGGGCCTCGTTGCAACAGAGGCGGTGCTCACACGACAAGTACCTTGAGAGCGTCCTGAAACTATCTCGGGAGAAGGGGATTATAACAACACTTGCAGAGCTCACGCGAGAAATATATCGGGCAAGAGCTACAACTGTTATGGGAGAAGGACCTCGTTGTAACAGAGGCGGTGCTCACACGAGAAGTACCTTGAGAGCGTCCTGAAACTCTCTCGGGAGAAGGGGATTATAACAACACTTGCAGAGCTCACGCGAGAAATATATCGGGCAAGAGCTACAACTGTTATGGGAGAAGGACCTCGTTGTAACAGAGGCGGTGCTCACACGAGAAGTACCTTGAGAGCGTCCTGAAACTCTCTCGGGAGAAGGGGATTATAACAACACTTGCAGAGCTCACGCGAGAAATATATCGGGCAAGAGCTACAACTGTTATGGGAGAAGGACCTCGTTGTAACAGAGGCGGTGCTCACACGAGAAGTACCTTGAGAGCGTCCTGAAACTCTCTCGGGAGAAGGGGATTATAACAACACTTGCAGAGCTCACGCGAGAAATATATCGGGCAAGAGCTACAACTGTTACGGGAGAAGGGCCTCGTTGCAACAGAGGCGGTGCTCACACGACAAGTACCTTGAGAGCGTCCTGAAACTATCTCGGGAGAAGGGGATTATAACAACACTAGCAGAGCTCACGCGAGAAATATATCGGGCAAGAGCTACAACTGTTACGGGAGAAGGGCCTCGCGGCAACAGAGGCGGTGGTCACACGAGAAGTACCTTGAGAGCGTCCTGAAACTCTCTCGGGAGAAGGGGATTATAACAACACTTGCAGAGCTCACGCGAGAAATATATCGGGCAAGAGCTACAACTGTTATGGGAGAAGGGCCTCGTTGCAACAGAGGCGGTGCTCACACGACAAGTACCTTGAGAGCGTCCTGAAACTATCTCGGGAGAAGGGGATTATAACAACACTAGCAGAGCTCACGCGAGAAATATATCGGGCAAGAGCTACAACTGTTACGGGAGAAGGGCCTCGTTGCAACAGAGGCGGTGCTCACACGAGAAGGCCCACACGGCAGGACACACGTTAATCTCGGACGAATGCCTCTCTTGCTACACTCGCAGTTATGAAATCATATGTTTATCCTGGATAAGCTGTCAAATCTCACAAGAGAAGATCTGCTCCACAGGATATTAAGTTAATATGTGATTCATTTGCACTTTCAATGTCCGTATTTTGATGCTGAACATTTGGAAGCTTTTTGATTTTCACACATTAGCAAAAAACACAAGGTAAGGTGGTGTTCACCAAGAGGCAGCAGTCAAATTAAATATACATAGGTATTCACTTGTGGAGTGCTCATTCATATTTATCACAGGTTCTATTTGAAATAAGTATGTCACCATAATAGGCGCACTCGTATTACATTACCCATTTTAGTTTTTTATGTATAGCATGGAGGTTTTCCCCCAAATATTTTATATGTATTTATTTCCAAATATCTTCTCAAAACATATTGTGGTCGACAAGATGTTTTAAAGGCCAATAAAATATTCTGAATTAATCATCAATAGGTTAGTGTTTACCTATAATTATTTTAAGGAAGTTTAAGTATTTTATGTTTACATCCATAACTGGACATTTGTCTTTGTAAGATGAGGTCGGTTAGGATAGAAAATTTAACCTGAACTCACAAAGCAGTAAAAAGTGTGATTTTATTTTTATTAAAATAACAGAAACAAGAAAACAATAAAAGTGGCTCACGTAAACACGAGTGGCAGAACAGAGACGGGAGTTGATAGCAGTTCCTACTCTATGTACTGAGCAAGGCATCAGATCACTGTTGACTCGAAAACGCTTCAGCGCTTTTGAGCTTTGCGCCGACGAATACACAAGTCCCGGAGGGAGAGGGGAGGGAGTGGAATGGAGTGAGTGGTAGCAAAGCGGGGTTCGGTTTTGATGGATGGGGGGAGGTTGCTTTGATCTCCGCAGCGCATGGGTGTTGGTGGCTAGGGGGGTGCAGAGGGGTGGAAATTGCGCTACGTCACAGGATCGCATACACCGGGTGGAGGTACGGAGGCAGACAGATAGAGCCAACCGTAATCCTTTTGCCCGAACATTGGATACACGCGAGCGAAAAACAAGAGTTGGTGGGGAAAGGGGGAGGGGGTGGGTTTTGGGGGAGGGGAATGGTGTATGAATTGTGCTGTCACACAGGGAGAAGGGTGGGAGGAGGGTCTGGGAATCTGCGCAAGCTGAGGGGATGAGCGAGTTTTGTTCATTACAATCACAGAGAGCGATATGCGTGTGTGTGCACAGCTATGGCCGCTCCGGATATATTGCCGCTCGTCATGGGCAAACATTACCCCTCTTTTCCACCCCCACATATCCCGCCATTTTTCATCCCCTGACTCTCTTCAGCAGCTCCAATGGGCTTATACCTGGCAGCCCTAAAGTGGAGAGCGCGCGGTATTACACAAATTAGCTTTCGCAGATGCCTATTACAGCTTTGAGAGTAGCTGCCTATGTTCATGGCAAATAATATTTGTAGTAAACTGAGAACTGTATTCACCACTCTTCTCTGGGAATAAAATAATAAAATAAGCACTGACTGTAGTAGAGCTTATTTTTCGAATTTAAATCCTTAGAGCAAATAAGAAGACACTCGGAATATTCGCAGATTCGTTTGAGGACACGTTAAACTCCGAACGCTTGTAGATAATTTTGCCACGTCTTCAACTTGAACTGTTGTAATGGCACGCCCCAAAGTGGTATGAACCAATGAAAATCCAACAGCTATGAAACTGTCGAATGACGATCGATCAATCGAGACATGTTAGTCTACTCTGGAGGACCGGCGGCCAGTAACAAAAAAATTAGGTTAAGAATACATAGGTATAAGGTTTAAGTCTAGCATGCAGACCATTGAACCCACGATGTTTCCCGTTACCACAAATAAGTAAAAATCGTGTTGTGACCTTTTTTAAATACCTCCAAACAAAATACAGGCGTATATAAAAATTAGAATGAAACAAAGAAAAACAAAACATAAAATGCGAACATGTAACTGGCAGTGTTTGCTTTAGGATTAAGGATATGTTTCACAAGCCATGTTGATTTTTCATTTTGTTTTGATTACAATTATTTAGGAGCTATTTCAGTACATTTAACACTTAAACATTTCAAACGTATTTTATACTAAGAGTAATATCATGTGTGTAGAAGGTCGCACGAGCGATAATGATTACAAACTCTTGCGCGATTTGGTGCACCCATTATATTACACTCAGTAAACATCCATTGAAAAAAAATTGTTACAGAGCAACAAATGCAAGAGATGTATAGTGTTTAATGTACAGAAATAGCCCTTAGCTATAAGTAATAAACGAGAAAATGAAGAAAAAAATACTTAGCCTATGTCGTGTGAAACCCAGTCTTAAAGTCGCGTGGTGGTGTTGGAGTGAACCGACTAGCTTAGTTGTCACACTGGCGATGATGATTGCAAGATGTAGCGAAACGTCGGTTAGCTCTAATGAGTGGCTCAACGGTGTTTGAAAGAGAAGGTACACATTTAAGTCATGCAGGAGGATTAAAATCGCCCTGGCTGTGGCTCCTATGCTCACAGGCTCGCTGTCTGCGCGAGTGATCCTGGGTATGTGGATCTTAATCAACGCAAACAGGCTATAGAAGCTCAAGGTGGTCAAAAATATGTTACTTTAACTGGTTACTACTGTCAGCTCACTGGCAAACAAAACACATCAGTAAGCCGAACACTAAACAAATGGCTTTGATCATTAACTCGTCGTGTTCACGTGGTTAGGAAATCACTTTAACCTTCGAGTTATCATCTCTTGAAGCCCTACCCAACAAAGTGGGGCAAAATTAAATCTTGCATTCACAATAATAATAAACATATACCGACGTTTCGTCGGCCACCATGGTGGTCATACTTTTGTTTTTGTAACGAAAAAGATCCATGAACATAGACCATTGTTGGTTTATACTGTTTATAATAAAAAAAATCCCTTTCGGCACAGTCTATAGGCATAGGTAGATTTCGAATCACCTATTTCTCCTGGAAATTTTTTTTGGAAACTTCTTTAAACTTCTGAAACATTGTAAGAACTTAATGTAGCCTATAGGTATAACATCCTATATGTTCGCCAGTCGTAAAAATAAAATTATCTGTACAGTCTGCAGGCACTTAAATATAGCTAATATAGGTTTGTTCTCCGTGTGTTTAGCATTTTTGAGTATTTTCTATGGCATTCAGCGTAAATCAGCAATGGTTTATCTCCATGAACTAGTTTTCAATATATCTTCTCAATTCCAAGAATCTTTCAAAGAACGAAAAATATCCAAACAAAAAAAAAAAAACTACGATGAAAAGCACGGCGTCACGGACAAACAGTTTCATATTATCTTTGAAAGATTTGTGAAGTGGGAGTGCATGACTTGATGTAAGCTTTTGGACATACGCCATTGCTAAGCACATGTACCTATGTCTGTAGAAGAAAACTACAAAAAACCCAAAAGACAAAAACAAAAATTAAGCAAATAATTGCTGTTGTCAACAGGATATAAACACCACACAATATTCCATAACAGGAATATGGTCAAGAAACAAAGAAAAACTAAGAAAAATGGACTAACAGAACGAAAAAAAAAAAACAAAATGATGACAGCACAAAAATATTGAACCAAAAAAAATTCAGCACAACAGTTGAAACGAGACAAAAACACGACAAAACGAAAAGACGAAACAAACACAATAGTTTTCCAAAACAGAAACAAGCGACGTTTCGGGAACTGCTATCTGCTCCCGTCCTCAGGCAGAGACGCACATGGTACGAAAACACAACTTCAACAGTTTCATGGTTTGCTGAAGCAGTTTTCTGTAGTTGCAGACGATTTGTCAAGGTGCATTTTCATAAAATGTATTGTGATATCTAACATGCAGTGACTGCAGTGACTGCAGTGACTCAGACACGCGCGCGGAGACAGCAGCATCGGCGTCCAGGGATGTTCACGGTGCATATCATCTACAATAATGGTAAGCTGGCAAAAAAAAATGATGGTGCATTTCTGATTTTCATTTAGCCTAATTTAGTTTTTAAATAATCGGTAAAAATATATTTTAAAGGTGGTGACTAAAATTTAAAAAAAATAATATTTTGTCTAGTTTATGGCGAATAAATATTAAAATCTTTAAAAAACTTTAAAATACTGAAGATTAATAAAAAAAATATAAACAAACATATCTACTTGTTGTACTATTTCTGAAACTAGGTACACTGAAACAATGGTGGGAGGTTCTATGTTGGTACCAGCTCTGCGACAACCCAGCCGGCGTGCTACGGGGAGGGGATGCGGCATGAAGGGTGTTTACCGCCTCCTCGCCGTGTTTACACGATCCGGTGACCTAAAGCCCGCCGCGCCGTCGCGCCAGATGTGTCGCAGCTCGCGCACTTGGGGCCTGTACTTGCACCCCCCCCCCCCCAACCACTTTTCCACGTCCTCGCTGGTCCACAGACTCCTCGTCTGCAGAGGCTGCAGGGTTCCCTGTGACCCCAGACCAATCCGGGCGAAGCCTCTTCCTTCCCTACATTGCGATGTTTTTGGAATGACTAGTACAGAAACACAACTTGTCATCCGCCCTTAGCGTATCCCCAAATGTTTTTTTGGAAGCAGGCGCCACTCGATAATCGAATATCCAATAATTCGAATTTACTTTGTTTAATTGTGCTTATTAAAATGCGCAGTTATGCTGGAAAGATATTCAGGGAACGATTTACAAAAACCTTAACTATTGTATGTACTAGTAGGTACAACACAAAGCATAAGAAACCGAACCCAGTACCTATTACTGCGAACACAGTTGTTTTCTTGTAAATTCTGTAATTTTACATGAATATTTCCGTTCCATTTACAAAAAAACAAACTAGATACAGTGTATGTGGGTTTACTTAGATCGAACAAACAAAATGGCATTCCAAAAAATATCGTAATTCGGCAATATGGGAAACTCTGGTCAAGCTATTTTCAATCCATACCGCTAGATTCCATTACTCTCACGCAATGAATATACACAGTGAAAAAACGTAGTTACGCTCCAAGCCGTCAGGTTCACTGACATCACTTGTCCCGCGTATTTCTTACCGGTTTCCTAGATTTACCCTGTTACGATATTTGTTCCAAGTCAATTGCTGCAATAAGACTCGTTTAGGGCATACTTTGTTCGCTAAGGTGGCAGTTACTCTCATGTGCCTATAAAATATTTTCAATTTAAAATTACGAAGCACGATGGTTACATATTATCCAAGTAAGTATCCTTATTAATTTACGGGTAAAAAAAAGTGGTTGTCTGCAAAGTCGGTTTACGGACGATAGTTTAACGTGACAACGTCATAACAAAACATTGATGAAATGATTGCATACTTTTATGAATAAAATTGAATCATTTTTATTGAATTATCACTATTTTGTATGGATACAAAGAAGGAGTGAAATGAAATCTACAATTTAATTGATAAATTTACTTTTATTTGCACTCATTAATTAAAATATGTTTATTAGTTTAACGAAGAGATTATTTTAACTATAACTTTTATACATATTTGCTATTTAACTTCTTCCAATCTGTGTTATTCTGTTAAGGATAGGACGATGATAGGAAAAGTAGGAAACGAATGGGAGTGTTTCAAGTTTAATGTGCGTCGAAAAAGTCAAATCTATGGTTGTTCCAATCTAGTGGAAGAGAGAAAGATGCGGCGCAAGCTAACAATGAGCATAACGGGACAACGCGTAACGGGACAATGTGCGTAACGGGACAATGAGTTATCAAGCAAATTGTATACTATGAGCGCTATGTAGTGATTCAACCTGGTATCAAAAAAGAAGATGGTATAGCTGCTATGGATTTGCTATCCGAAGATGAATACCTTTTTCGTGCGTGCAGCCGGCGTTCATCGATTTATTAGACGTTGTCACGCCAAAAAGTTAATTTTTTCCATGAAAATGAACTGATATTGTGATTTGTAACAGTTTAAGCAGGGGTCGATAGTTGGATCTCAGTCCCTGGTTGGACCTATGACTCACATTAAGGCCCATCACAATCCTTTAGAGTCCCACTTGAAGGCGTGAGTGCGACTGTTATAACGCATCCTCCAAGTACCTACATTCGCACAGGTTCCCGGACAGAAAGTTTGTATTGTTAAAAATACGCGCATTGTGTTGAGCAAATGCGTGCCCAAGGCGTTCAGGGGACAATGCCTCCAGTAAAATTCCACTCAAAACTTTAAGGCTAAAGTAAACTGAGGGATGAACGCGAAAACAATGGCGTTGTCGCATTAGAGACAATCTCCCCTTCCCTCCCCCCGTCCTCATCTGGCAGCGGGCACACACTGTCGCGTTACCTAACTGTGTGTTTGCGACAAGCACAATTGTTTCGTTTGAAGCGCGCGCGCGTCACTTCTGTAGGCGAGGTTGAGCAATGCGCTCCCAAGTCCTGAGCGAGTGCTCACGCCAGTCGCTCTGCGAGGCAGGTTACCGGCGTTTATTGCTCATGCCCGCGATGTGAATTATTTTTTGTTCGTGCCCGCGACAAACTGATGATGAGACTATCCTTGATTGTTCACGACAATTTATTTCTTTTAGCTCAATTGTTTTGTCTTTTTTTTTTAAGTAATACTTATTTTGGCGCGTTATGAAGAAAAAAATGTTGAGAGTTAATTATTACGATGTGCCCGCACTATGCAACGAAATTTTTACAGAATGAAAAAAAAGGTCACATACAAATAAAAGTTACATATGTGCTTTTAAATCTTCTACTTTAATGATTGATATTGAAAACTGCTCCATATAATAAAAAACATTTAGGTATTTATTGTGAACATTACCTAGTGATAGAAAATTGCATTTATAAACCTTTTCAAGTGTATTTATATAAGTGCGGTTATGTTCCCGTATGAATAAATTATTTGCATTATAAATTATTATTTAAAAAATAATTAAAATTAATAAATAAGAATAAAAATTCTTAATTTTTATGGATTTTAATTATTTAGTCTATTAAGATTTATCTATTTTATTTTACTAAATTAAATAATTCATTTTATAGATGTATCAATATTGACATTGAATACTGAGTAGGTACTTATTTAATTTCTTAATATTATTGAATTCATGCTTTACCAACCGTATCATTCCAGTTATTTTATTATTATATTTATATTAATTATATGCAAGCAAAATTAGCGTTACTTTTTAATCACACCAAGTATATATAACTTATAACGCGCGTACATAAGTACACGCACACATTTTTTTAAGAACTAGCCTAAGTGCCAATTGGTATTTCTGCTCTAGCATGTAGTGAGTTCTGTGTAGTTCTGTGTAGTCTTTACCACAGATCATTTTATTTTTAAAAAATTGTTTTTTGAAAAGCTATGTTTTCCAGGGTTGCGAAAACCCTAGAACTTAAGATATTTTGAATGAAAGCCTTGACATAAACACTTTACGGTGAATTTATAACTGACTGCCACATGGACATATTCTCTTACCTAGTTCTTGCTAGATTTCAAATATGCTTACATAGATTTCGAAAAAATACTACCTATTGTAGCCGTTACCATGGTGAACTTACGGGACATTTTTCTAATATGGTTTATCATTTCATGGAACCCAAAACCATCGTCATCTCAAAAGTATATCACATATTTGTGGACACGATTACTGCCGTAATTTTTCGTAAATAACTTCCAAACTGATACATAAAATATAAACATGGAAAATCTCGTTTGAGTTCGTTAAAGGACAATATCCGACCAAAGAAGTAAAAATGGGGAAGTTTAAAAAAAAAAAAAAACAGAAAAATTGCTATAGATTTTATAATATGATGAATACCTTGAAAGAGGTTGAAATACCTGGTTTTGGAACAAAACAACTTTCCTACCTTATTCATTATCGAATATATTAATATTATTGTTTAACAAGGGGTGGAAATAACATCGATGAAAGAAAAAAAATATTACTTTTTAATAGATACTATAAAATATGTTATAATTTATTGTATAAATCCTAAGGTTTATCTAAAAACATTTCCCCAAAAGTTTTTTGATAAAACGAATTATTACCTACCATATAAAAAATGTTGAAACTAAAAAAAAACAATCTTCTTTAGTATCAACTTTGTTAGAATTTATTTCAAAACATTTTACTCTTATTTTGAACCTTAGTCCAAAGCCAATTTTTGTACGACTACGTTATTAGTGCTGGGGATTAAAAACAGTGTTTAAATATTTAAAAAAATTAATGGGGATTAAAAACAGTGTTTAAATATTTAAAAAAATTAATAACTATCTTAATTGGCATAAAATGAATTTCTTTCTAAGCTATTCAATGCTGGATGCATTTAGTTAAAAACATTTATAATATTTTCACTGCGTGTATAATGAAAAAAAAAATAATAGATCATTTTGTAATATTGAAGATGTTATGAAAGTAGTATATATAATACGTTCCTCCTGTAGCTGGGTTAAGATGTGGAGCAGGAGAAAAAGTCCGCCATATTGGATTGTTCCATCATGGCGGCCATCTTGGAATACGATGACCTTTGACCTTGACATGGAGCCCGGCCGCCCTCTTTTAACCTCCATCTTAGATTCCTCCATCTTGTATTCCACCATTTTAAATTATGACATCACATCCACAATTTTGTTTTCAGCCATCTTTTATTATAGAACTTTCCGCCATTTTGAATTATGATGTCATCGTTGCAATTTTAGTTATGGACGCCAACAGGAAAAACAAAAAAATTAATATTAGAAAATTTTAATAAAAGTTTTTTGCCATTTGTTTTTTTACCATTTCGAATGGTGACATAACCATTGCAATTCTCATTAAGTTTTTAAATAATAGATTATTTTTTTATGAATTTCAAGGAAAGATAAGTTCAAATTATATTCAAACAACTAATCGCACAGCGTTCATACCCAGTGCATTTAAGCTTACTAGAGGACCAAGAGTCTTTGAACAATGAAACTTTTAGAAGTCAAACATAATTTAGACTACTCAAATATAAATTTGATAACGAACAGCTTCTCATATCCCCAACTGAATTCAAATAACCACAAAACATGACTACAATATTCGAATCTATATCAAGCTAGGACCAAAGTCAATTATTTGTACCTCACACTCAATTCGACATTCATTTTCCATCATCGACACTCCATTCGACACTCATTTTCTATCATCGACACTCAATTCGACACTCATTTCCCATCATCGACACTTAATTCTACACTCATTTTCCATAATCGTAACTCAATTCGACACTCATTTTCCATCATCGACGCAAGATGGCAGCCGGGGTGGAGGTAAAAGGTCAAGGTCAAGGTATTCCAAGATGGCCGCCGTGACGTCACAATCCAAGTTGGCGGACATCGGCCCCGGATCCAAACCCAGAACCCAGCCGCAGGAGGAACTGTTATATATACTCTTATGTACATTAAGTTAAAAATGTTTTAGAAGTTTTTAGAGGTTTCCAAAATATTTTCAGAAGAATTAGCTTCTCATAAATCTACCTACGCCTGTAAGCTGTGCCTAAAGGAATATTTTTATTGTTTCCAAAATCATTAAATAAAAATTTTGCATACTTGACTTGTTTAAACTCTTACGAATAAACAAACCACATAACTACGAGTTCAAATTAATACTGTGCAAAACACCGAAACATTATGCAGGCAAATATTATTTAGGATACTACTTCCTGCATGGCCATGGAAAGAAGGCCAATGTTTTTCCAACGCCGATAATATTCAACTAAGTACATACATACAGCTAGACCTATGTTCTGAACGTGCTTCGATGGACTTTTTATTTCTATAATAAATTATAATCACACTCTAAACAGAGTGAGTGACGTGAATCAGAGAAATGACGGTAATTGAAAATTGTGCCTAATAACGAACTGCACTGACGTAGAACATAATAAATCAGTTAGGATTACTCATAAGTGAACATCAGTCACTGAAATAAATTTTAACAATGAACAGATTAGATTTGAAAAATTGTAGATGTTTGCAAGTTGTACACTAATTTATATTAGACTTTTCAATTTTAGAGTCCGCAGAGACCGTTAGGTCCTTCAGTCTATAGATTCATATTTTTTTTTCAAATAGATAACTTAGAGAAACAATATATGTGTGAAATTCTTAATCTAAATAAATAAAAAATATATATTACTTAATTGGGTCCTTACGTTAATCATGATTGATATTCTAACAAAAAATATCTTGAAAGCACAAGTTCAAAGCCAAAGTGTTTTAAATGCGTTTTTACATTCAATTTAAAAGACTATCGTAAAGACCCAAGTAGACTTAATATCTTCTGAATTGTTCATAGGTTTTTTTGTTGACGTGTAGATTTTGTGTCATCTTAGTCAAATTGTCTCATGGGTCACTATAACATAAATTTAAAGTCTTCTTATAGTAGCCTATATGCTAGGGTGAATCTAAATAAATTATTTTTTAAGAGCTTATTTGTTTTATTGTAATGTGAATTGAATTATGTATATAAATTGTTTTGTAAGAGCTTATTTGTTTTCTTGTAATCTGAATTGTAAATTTTATATAGTTGTATATATATAGGTATAATTGACAATTCACATTACAATAAAACAAATAAGCTCTTACAAAATAATTTAAATATATAGGTATATAAACCAAATTAACCAATTTGGTCCAGAAAAAATTTAAGATTGGCCAGAATAAAATTAGGCTTTTTTTTATTATTAAATGAAGCTAAGTAGCTAGAATAATAGGTATCCTAGGCTCAAAGTTACAGGGAAAATAAATAAATTGCACAATATGATTTTATCAAAATATTTAATTTACACAGTTGCTTTATCTTTTATAATCAAGAATAATGGGATCTACACCTTTCAAGATTTAAGCAAGAATAAAAGATTTTGTATTAGAAACCAAATTAATTATTGCACAAACAGAGTGCAATGTGCTCTGCTATAACCTAAGTGAAATGCAAGACATTACTTCATGTTTCGAAACTGCTATCGGTTATAAATGGGAAACCTTTCAGTTACCTATTCAATGCAGCGAAAATGTTTTCATTGTTTTTTATTTAATGTATCCAGTATTTTTTGTAGAATTTCTAGACATTGGCCCGGCTTAGGTAGGTAGGGCCTATAAGTTCTGTGCTGTTCCGGCAGATAGTGAAAAATCCCACAATAATATCATGCTTACCTATACAATGTCATAAGCTCTTAAGGTTTGCAGTTATCAAAAAAAGTCAGACAAAATATATTGATCCTAATATTTAGAAAATTTCCAAGAATTTTTAACGGGCTCGATATTGTATTTACTAAGAAAGTAATTAATTTTTCGTCCTGCGACATTTTGTTCACGCCTTGAAGTAAAGATTGGTTGTGTCAATATTTGTTTCACACAAAAGTTTTAGATAATATTTAGGAGATTTACAAAAACTGTTTACGAATTTTTATTCTGTGCGTAATAAGGATAGGCTATATGAAATTTTGCTTGTCAGTCAACCAATATTTTTTCTACCCCTTGAACTAATGGTTATTGTTATCAAATAAACCACAAATATTTTTCGTGTAACAGTATTAATAATAATATTTTAATTTCTAAATAAAAAAATCCTATTTCCAACTCTTTGGTTCGATTTTTCTGGCCGATATTTTCCATCTCCATATTCTGTATATGTCTGGAAGTTACTTGAAGAAAATAACGACAGTTGCCATGTCCATAAATGTGTAAATGTCAATATAAACTATTGAGTTGATGGTTTTTAGTTAAATTTCCATGTAAAACAGTAGAAATTTTCGGAAGCCGCACCATAATAACGACTGCAATAGAAAGTCTTTCTTCAAAATCTACTAAAATTATTGATATTCCTATGTCTTTAAGTTACCAATTTTAAGTAAAAGCCACATGAATTTTACATAAATGATTATTTAAAAACATGCATTGCGCTGGACACGAAGTTATTTTTAGGTGAGAATTACTGTTTAGTTAATTGCAAATTATTCAATAGACCATTTGTGATTCGAATAAAACATATTTTAACTGAATTAAATGAAGCCTACGCGTTTTTTTTCTTTTCACAGTCCAAAAGCTCTTAGTAAAAATTATTAAGTCGTTGATACTATCCGCGTAGGTATAATTATAAATAATACCAACTACATTTTGGACGGTGAATATTGCCGTGTTACGGAACCACAAAAAATTGATTCCGTAATAACCAAAGTTTAAATTAATAAAATTAATCATCAGTTTGATTTTTTTTGAAGAAATGAAAACAAACTTGTGATTTGGTGCTACGCAGATGCGAAATATTTTATTTCAACTATGTTGAAACTAAGCAACCAAAATCTTTCTATATTTTCTGAAAATAGCTTTAGCGTGTTTATTTTTTTTAATTGGATGACGTTTTTCATTAAGAATATACTTGTTATAATTACATCATAAAAATAATTTTATAGTGTGTAAATTAAAATTTTAGACACTTTATCGTTGAAAATGTCAAAAACTACTCTGTTTATCCATATCTATTTACCTAGAGCTGATAAATATTTAAACTAATATATCACTTATTAGGTCATATTGAATGAATGTTTATTTTTTAATGTGACTCAGAACCTAACTTTTAGTTACAAATGTAATACAAATATTTTGAAAAGTTAAAAAAAAACATTTTTTATTTCATAAAAATGTGTGGACCTACTGTGTACCAAAATTAAAATATTATACCATAGAAATAATTTGCAAGTAGGCTATAGCAAAATTAACCATATAAAATCCCAGTCTAGATAGTTACGTAATAGGGCTGCATTGGTTAAAGTCACCATTAGTTGTAATTTGATGATTAAAGTTTAGACGTATATCATTTGGGGGATGTATTTCCTTAGCTGATAAATAAATTATTTATTTTATCCTAAAACAAAGCTTATGCATAGGAACTTAAAGTAAACATTTTGCCCTCAACTGAATCTTTTTAATTGTCTCTCCATGACGAGTAAATGTTTTGGCTATAAATTGGTTTTCCTTGAATTAAAATATTTAGTTTATGGAAGATTTATTTAAAGCAGGTGCTTATTTTTGTAGGAGCATAGAACGATTTCTATATAATTTCTGACACGTAGTCTTACGAAAGAACTAATGCAACAAGTCTTAAATGGTGCTACTTATGAGAAATAAGTCCATGTAACTGTAAAAATAAATAAAAATTATTTTACGAGACATAACATAATTCTATGTATGCATTTTTGAGTGACACTTGATTAGAATAGGCTATTTATTTTTACTCTAAATTTAATAACCAATCTAAAACATACCTACATTCAAAGGATAAGACACCAGAAGAATATGTGACTTCTTAGTTTAACACTTAGTAGGTATAGCCTACATTTTAAATTAAAATTCTAAGAATAGGTAAAGGTTTTTTATCTTTTGTGTGAATTTGTCGTTTCTTTCACTCCTAACTATGCTATCAGATGCCAAAAATCATCGTATTATTAAATAACTATGCTCATTAAAAATTACATTTGTAGCCTGTTAGGTAGGATTTTCCCAGATAGGAACTTAAAAAAAAATCGTGAATAGGTTGACAGATTAAAAATGGCATAAGTTTTAAATAAAATAATCCTTAAATATTAGTTTTTTACGTAATTAAATTGATAAGCAGTTTCTTATAAAATTAAGTTAAAAATATATAGGTATCAAAGCCTATGCTATACCTACATTCAACGAATAGGGTAGTCAAATCCAATCAAATGTTACATTTGTTAGATGACTAGGAATCTATAAATTTAAAACTTTAACTTAGTATATTCACCCTAGGCTTTATTGATTTATGTTCACTGGCGTTTTCACTTATACAAAACACATTGCAAGTTTACTCTGAATATTTAATCTAATAATATAAATGGAATACATAACTTAAAAGTACGCCTATAAAAATATTAAAATGCATGTGAAAGTAGTTACTTATGCCTTCATTGCAATATTCCTGCCAAATTCATCAAGGCTATTCAATTTATTCTGTAGTGCTAAGAATTCAAACACCTCAAAAAACGTGTTTTTGTCACCATAATTTAAATGTTTGATTCGCAAATAGGTTAGATTAATGTCGTATGACTTAGTGTAGGATATACTTATGCAATATAATATTCTGGAACTAAAGTAAAGAATAAATTATGAATGCATAGGGTGAAAAATAACGGGACACCAAAGTTATAAAGGAATAAAATGGTATCTTAATACATAGCTGATATTTTCCGATTAGAGACTGTTAGGCCTATGTTTCGACAGGGTAATATTCGTGTATTTATAAATATAAAATAAAAAAAGCACATATTTGGTTTCAAAAAGTAAATTTGGTTTAAATTTAACTTTATTAATTCTTTGGATTTTTTTTTTAAATGACTATCGAGTGACCATAATTTTGTAAAGGTATAAGTTGAAATACTAAAACTATATGTTGGGTGACATAATAAAACCTGATTTATAGGCTATAAAATATTTGACAAATTGAGGTGTTCTGTGATAAATGTAAACAAACGTAGTAGGCTAATTTAAAATTCAATGAAAATTTAGCACCGGAAAAACATTATTTCAAGAGCAATAGCTATATCTTGTACCACACGAATAATTACAACTATTAATAACACATAACAAAATAGCAGCCAAAGGCGTTACACGAAGTGTTTTTTTTTTGCCTATTTTGCCTAGTGTACATATTTTGTTGAATATCCACAAATCTCCCGAACTGTTAATGAAGGACAGTTATCTGATTGTATCATATAGCTAACAGTTTCTGCCACACACATAACAGATATTAACTATTATGGTTTAGAATATTCCACATCATGTTAATTCTTTAGTTGCTACTCAAGTTTTGTAAAAAATTACAAATCTTCTCATTTTTCCCTGTTCATGGAGATTCCAACACTACAATGACATGAAGATAATTAAGGAACATGAATAATTACACGTACACTATAATGCTATTGACACAGCAATACTGCATTTATTGCCTTAATTTGAATGTAAATAACATTTTCTCAAATAAATAAACGTCTACATTTAATTGCGATAACTTTCATAGTTCACAGTACAACCATCTAAAAGAAAATTTTCAATCAGGAACTATGAGGTGAATAGAACATCGTGTTTAAAAAAAATAACAAGTGGGAATAAATAAACTCGTCGTTTAGTAATGCAGTGTTGACGCATGTATTAGGTCTATTCCTGACACTAAAAACATCTCAAAAACACTTGTCGCGTGGACACAGCTAAGCTGAACATATGTAGTCAAACAGCGGGACTTCGGGACACAGGAGACAAAACACAGTTGAAACAACTACAGCTTAGGGCGTGTTCGTTCAAGTAAGGCGGTCCTTTTGAGCGCCGACAGTGTGTTTAACGCTTACTAGTCTAGTCCGCCGCTCAAACACCAGTCTTGTTATGTCTGTACACACGACTATTACACAGTAACCACTACGGGCTCGATTATACGATAGTGTTTCTCGGTTCGTTAAAACTGTACACATCCTCTTACAACACGCGCGCGAATCGGTTCCGCGCGGAAAGTCTTGTGCGGCGAGAGGGAACGCGGCGGGCGTGGGGGGGCGGCGTCAGTGGGCCGGGGGCGGCGCCTCACCGCGCCCACGCCGCCCCCAGCGGCGAGAAGGCCGAGTCGAGGCTGCGGGCGACGCCCGGCGGCGGCGGGGGCGGGAGAGGCGGCTGGTCCCGCTGCTTGAGCGGCGTGGGCTTGGCGGGCGCCCTGCCGATCAGCGAGTCGATGGAGAAGCCGTTGTTGGGGGCGGCGCGCGGCACCGGCTTGCAGGGCAGCGGCGCGGGGGGCGGCGCCAGCAGGTTGAGGCCGAGCGAGAGGCGCGCGAGGTCGGCCGGGGGCAGCAGCGGCACGGCCGGGGGCAGCGGCGACAGGTAGGGGTAGGGCGCGGCGTGGTGGTACGGCCCCCAGGGGTCGAGGAAGCTGGCGGCGGCCATGGCGGCGGCGGCGGCGTGGTGCGGGTCCCTCATGCCCAGCAGCATGTCGGGGGGCTGGCGCTTGTAGCGCTTGCGCCGCCGCAGGAACGAGCCGTTGTCGAACATGTCTTCGGCCATGGGGTCCAGGGTCCAGTAGTTGCCCTTGCCCGGGTTGCCCGGCTCGCGCGGGATCTTGATGAAGCAGTCGTTGAGGCTGAGGTTGTGGCGGATGGAGTTCTGCCAGGCGGGGAACTTCTCGCGGTAGTAGGGGAAGCGCGCCATGATGAACTCGCAGATGCCGCTGAGCGTGAGCTTCTTGTGCGGCGACTGCAGGATCGCCATGGTGATGAGCGCGATGTACGAGTAGGGCGGCTTCACCTGCGCCGACGACGACGGCGAGGCGGGGCTCTTCTTGGCGTCGGCCGGCGGCGGCGGGGGCGGCGCGGGCGGCGAGTCGGGCGGCGGCCTGGCCAGGAAGTCCTCCGGGTCGCTCGAGTCCACGTTGATGTCGGGCTCCGAGTCGTCCGAGTCGTCGGCGGGGCGGCGGGCCGGCGGGGGCGGCGCGGGGGCGGCGTAGTGCCCGCCGCGCAGGTCGAGCGGCGTGTCGGCGGCGGCGGCGAAGGCGCGGTAGCCCAGCAGCAGGCGGCCGCTGTCGTCCATCGCCAGACACATCGAGGCGGCGTCGTGTTCGCCCGCAGCCCAGCGCGTCGCGTCGCCGACTGAGGGGCCGGGCCAGCCGCGAGGCCCCGCCCCGCGCGGGGGAGGGGAGCGGCGCGCGCTGACTGGCGAGCTGCGCGCCGAGGGGGCGGGGCCTCGCCCCTCCCCGGCGCCCCGCCCCCTGGCGCGCTGCTCGGCGCCGGGGACCATCACAGCGTGTGCTGCAAGCTCGCGTACAGCACGCCTCGCGCCGCGCAGGTGAGTGAGCTGTCGCCTCGTCGCACCGCGCATGCGCGCGTCTGAGCGCCGCCGGGGCGCGAGTTGGTATTTGTGGCGCTGTTGTTTTCTTTGAGATTGCCGGGGGCGGGGTCACGCGGTCAGGGAGGGGGATGAGGGGAAGTGTGTAAACATACACGTGCGTGTTACATTTTGTGGCCTGCGATAAGTAACATCACAGTCGTGTGGACAAAGCTGCTGTTGCGTAGAAGAAAAAAAATATATATTTACTGACTCACTGAATTTGCGAAAAATCAAGTCTTATAGCGATCTTTTAGCTTTAGCAGTTGCTGACCTGAAGTTTGGGTAGTCAGAATATGTGAGATTATGATTTGCTTTATTATTGCACCTTCGTTCGGTAAACCCTACGACAGTTCTTTGTAATGCGGGAATTAGTGATAAATAGATATTTATTAAGCTGTAGTCGCAATGCCTCGACAGGCCCGGCGCGCTCTGTAGCCAATGAAACACAAGGTCGCTGTGACGTCAACACGACCCGATGACCCGCAGGAAGTAGACTATTTCTACTTTCGTCGTGTCGTGTCGTATGTCGGAAAGCAAAACAGAAACCTTAACAAAATTAAACATAAAAAATACTTATCTAAATTATTTACTTTGTGAATCTTCATGCTGAAAAAACGAAATTTTGTTTTTACGTTTGGGTACCATTACACATTTATAGTGACTTGGACTGTTTGTTACGTTTCTTTTCAATTTTTTTCGCACAGCTACTAACATCTGAATTATTTTTCTGTCCCTTAGCAACATACCTTTATCTAGCTTCTTTGAATCTATAATAAACTTAATATCGCTTAGTCCCAGAGACGACGAAATTATTTAGCCTATTGTTATACCTGCACGTCAACTATCAACAGGAAATAAAATATTTCCATAGGGCCAACGCTGTTTTTAGCGCATTCTGTACTGAGTTTTGTGGACGTATTTGGCATGAGAAAATTTGCCGACAGCCATATTACAACCATATACAGCCGTGTTAATGATGTAGTGGTATTGTGACCCTACGCTGGTAGCTCTGACATGATGGATCGCTGTACGACATATAATCGGATTTGTCGTGTCGTCTCCGTCGTGGCATTTCTACTCCAGTTTTAGAGGTTAGATATGTTCATTTAAAACCAATTAAGCTTACTAGTTTTGTTGTTAGAAAGCTAGCGTAAATTACTGATAGTGATCTCATGCATTATTTTTTCAGTGAGATATCGGCTCTAGTTTTTCTGTTAGTTAGCCTAAATACAAGGCAGCTACATTTAGCTACATGTTTCTATGCGTTAAAATTGTAACCATATTTCCTTTGTAGGCCTAAATAAATTAATATTTACAAAAAAATTACTTTTTAAAATTAATCTAGGCAAAAAAAAAACTAAATAATTACAAAATGTTCTGTAGACCATGCTGCATGCAGACATTCAAAAACTGTATAATTGGTTGCGACTGCTAATTTAAGTTATCTACACCATTTATTTAAAATATTTTTTATAATCAGTTTTGATTTAAACAAACTTAACTTACGAAAAATGACTCCTAGCCTACTGAGCAGAGAATTACGTGTCTTATTAGCCAATAGGTACTAGTAGACTACCTACAGCTAGGCCTAAACAAAAATAATTTTTTAGAGCACTATTAAAATAATAATAATTCATCAATAGGCAAGCCTATGTTACAAATGTAATTTTGAAAAGAAATAATACTCAGTGAAATGTTTTGTACGCATTAAAAGGAATTTCTTTGCGAACAAGTAACATATTGAGTATTTCATGACACAGTTTCGTTGAACATGTCCAGGTAAAACATAAAATTTATATAGGCTACTTCACATTAATATACTATGAATTTTTCACTTTTTCGTTCGTAAATTTACACGAAATTATTTTGGAAAATAGCGTTTAAATAATTTATTTACAAAATTACGAAATTTTATTCCTACTTTGTATGCTATAAGTTATGATTATAAATTTTTTTTTATGTTTTACGACGGTTTTAAAAATTAAATGCAGCAGTCATTTGGCAGTAGTTAAGAAATAAAAAAAAGTTTGAAGTAATTTTGGTGGTCCAGATCTGGGTGAATGATGCCTATGCAAGACGATCTTCGAATATTTTACCGGTATAGCCTACTTTGCTACGAAACGAAAATTGTACATTTTCGAGATATTCTTATAAAGAGTAGGCCTATAAAAAATTTGTAACTTAGAAAAAATAATTTTTTTGTAAACAAGCAGTCTAAAACTATTTAAGCTTTAATTGCCTATGGATGTTTAACAAGGTGTTTCAATAAATAAATTTATAAATTTGGCTGCGTTTCGTTAAGGCAAAATTCATTTTCAGGTAACCTAGCAGCGATGGCCAGTAAAATCTACAAAATTTGGATTTTTGAGACAAAAATATTTTCTTAGTTGAAACCGCACGTTTAGACGGATTGATTAAGAAATATAAGTATGTACCGCAGAAACCATTAGGTAAACTACCACAAAACTTTAAATTAAAGTACCTACCCTTGTCTACTAACTGATTATTCATAATTCCGTAAGTCGTGATTTGGTAGGTTTAACTTCGGGTTAAGTGAACATTCACCTCTTCTGCTCTTGTTAACACCGTGTCGTGGTCGTCTGTTTCCTAAAGTAATAACCGTTAAACTCTTGTGTTACTTTATGTGCTACATGCTTCATAGTTTTATATAGCATAACCCAAACATATCCTTAAAAGTCACTAGGTAATATTTATTAGAATATTAAATACTTTCTCGAACGGTTTTAATGAAATGATATTCAAGAAATAAACAATTGTTTCAACAAACTAGCTTAGTAGGTTTTAATAACCACACATTACACGGTAATATCTACTTGTTATATAGGTTTAAATATTTGTTAGTCGTTAAATATTCAGTAGTTCGTTAGTTTGTTGGTTCGTGATTTTGAAATTTTATTTAGTTGCCAAACATGAAAACATAAATTACCAAATAAGTTACATAAATTACCCTTTTCGTACCAATTGCGTTTTATTATTAGCAAAAGATGTCAGTTGAACACGGCTAGTTTTCAGTAGGCTAACTGCATGTTTTATTATTAAATTCCCATAAATAATTCTCCAACAACTTTTTCTTTTAAACGTGCACAAATTGTCAGTCTGATGAAACAATATTTGGTTAACCAGCACAGATTTGTTGGTTTCGTGCATCATTTTCACCGTGCTTGAAGTTTGGATGAAGTGGCAGTATAGTAGTCATTACTAGAGACCCGTGAAATTCGCGGGTTCAATGATCTACAGGATATACTCCAATATCTTCTACACACTCGGGCAAATGCCAACTGTTCATTGGCTGCTGACTTGTGAGTCGTCTCGACTGGGCGGCCTGTGATTCGACACTTCTATGAGTGAGGGTCTCTAATTGGCCCTCAGTCCTCCAGATTAACAGTGAACCAATGACAGAAGCAATGCTAAGGTATAATTATTTGAATTTTAGCATAACACGAAATGAACTCGCGAATTTCACGGGTCTCTAGTCATTACTAGAGACCTGCAAAATTCGCGGTTTCGATGGCCTTCAGGATAGATTGCACATACCCCTGTACACTCGGGCAAATAACGCAAGTTCATTGGCTGCCGACTTGTAAGTCGTCTCAGCTGGTTTGTCTGTGATTCGATCCTTCTTTGGTTGAGGGTTTTATAACTGGTTGATATTCGTCCAGATGAACAGTAAGCCAATAGCAAAATTATCTAAGAGGTATGTGTGTTTGAATTCTAGCCTATCACCGAATGAATCCGCGAATTTTGCAGGTCTCTAGTCATTACAATCTGTTAGGGGCATTAATTGTTGCGAAATAATCTGATCGCTCATTAAACTGCGGTAGGGTGTTCCTGTGTTAGCGATTGTTTCCTTGCAGCCGGCAAGCGTAAACACTATCGATAAGGCGAACAAATATTGAAATAAAAACTAAATCGTTCAAGTAAATAATATAAATACGAATCATAATTATTTAAAGCAAATTAACATTAAAACAAATTAATTAATTAAACAAACTGATTTTAAAAGGATTAAAAAAATAAAATAACGATTAACGTAAAAAAAATGTATCTGCCAGAGTTACCAACTGTAATAAACTACAAATGTGGCCCGGGTGTTATAACTCTTAGCTAGTCACATAATCTTTTCGCCAAAAAATGCGTGCCCCTACCCACAGCCGAGAAGTTGCAGTATGAAATGACAGTTTTTTTCTTCGTTGGTGGGTTTCAGATAAATGGATGTAAAATAACATGAGCACTTGGAAACAACAATGCAATACTCGTCACGTATCCATCCTGATATTTAAAAGTTTAGAGACACATAATAGCCTAATTATAAGAACTAAACACTATCATAAAGTAGCATATCAAAGCATTATGGGAGGTGAATGTGAACGAATCAACAGATCTGCAGAATCCCGAGGCAATAATGCCTTCGTTATAGCGAAGACACTATTATTTTGGCTTTAGTTTAATTACAAATTTTAGTAGCGATGCGTCACTCCTATAGAACGCGTTAACAACTTGCTCGTTAGACAGCTTGTGTTCAAGTCTGAAACTTTAATTTTTTTATTTGCCTGATCTGTTTTAAAAAACCGCTACCATTCTTGACCGCTGGACCGCGAGCATGGTGGTAGCTGCATGTACTTCTGCTTCGCCTAAAGTAACGAACGTTCTGCAAAAAAAATATCGACTCAACCAACCGTAAACTTCAGAACTTGGATTTAAAACGAAAAACTGATGTCTCCAAGTTTAAGATTTTTAATGTCGCGTATTGCCAACTTCGGAGCTGAGGAATCACCGCATAGAATATGCCATATCATTACCATGAAAGTTTTTGCTAACCTAATAAAATAGTTTGAACCAAGGCCAGTATTCCAAGACATAAAAATAATGTTTTGGATGTTGAATATGCTACACCTGTACCACGGCCGTATTCCTAGTGCACGATAGGACACGGACAGTCCATTAATATTTATGGGAACGGATTTTGGTGTACTATCCGTTGATGATTTGTTGCCCAAATTCCGCGCATGCGCGGAGCTCACTTTTTTCGTTGATTTCGTCCAGATGGCGGACCCGAGTCTGGCGCCATTAACTCGTATAGGTATAGTCATTTTCGTGACCGTCGGGGGATATCCCAAGTGTGTTGGTGTAACGAATGAAACTTTATGACAGCGAAACTATCCTGGAATACATTTTGTACACTTTAATGGTATAAGTAACAATAAATAATTGCAACTTAAAAAGTATCCGAGAAAATTAGAAAGGCGGTTCTATTTTTGTGCGACGGTGCTGCTATCTCTAGAATTTTTTCCGTAGCAATTGTATCGATGGTTGCGAAACGTCCGCTAGAATGCGTTGAAACCAGTTTCTACCCTCGCGCAGGACATCGTTAATTAAAACCGTAGCCGATTTGTTTCCTTATTCGCGACCTCACCCTAAAAGATCACATTATTGTCCGCGTACGTGTATATGCGTCAAACCATTTTCCATGCAAGTTCCTACTAACTTCCCCTAGTTTGGACTAAAGTACTGTACTCGACTGAGTGTTTGAGCAATTAAATTAAGAGTTTTTTCCCCGAGAAGGTGGGTATTATTTCAAACGTTTATTATTGGAGAGGCAAGATTACACACAGGCTTCACACAATTCTGCGCACACACAATTCTGCGCACTATCTAAAGTTGACGAGGTGTGGCAGTTCTAAAAATACGTAACCCCCAGCTCTTTTTGGACCGAGCAGTAGTGGAAGAAGGGGGGAGGGGGGTTGCGCGAAGACACACAGCTCCACTCCACGGATTACGACGGAGGTGGTGACATGGCATGACTCGGTTGCCAGCGAGTGAGGAACAATGGCTGTTTGAACCGTAGCAACGGCGCCTTCACAAACAAGCCTGCGCCATTGTTTTCCCTCGACTTTAAAACTGTTTGTGCGCAGAGCGTTCTCGCAAATCACTCTCCGTTGTTTGCGGAGCGCGCGCGCACACACACCATACTTCACAAATAATAACTGCTGAGACTGTGCCCCCCCCCCTTCCCAAACACACCCCTGGACTCGTCCCGTTCCTCGGGCTCCTACACGGCGACAGTTGGTCTCGAGAGTCGCTATCACGATAGTTGCAATCACTAGAGACCGGAAAAATTCGCAGATTCATTTCGCGATAGTCTGAAATTCATACATATATACCTACCTTTAAGCTGCTTGTGCTATTGGTTCACTGTTCGTCTGGGCGACTCTGGGCCAATGAGAAACCCGCAGCCAAAAGAAGTAACGAATATCGGGCAAACCAGTTGAGACGACTCACAAGTCAGCAGCCAACGAACTGGCGTTATTTGCCCGAGTATACAGAGGACTGTGTAGACTATCCTGAAGGTCATCTAAACCGCGAATTTTTCAGGTCCCTAGCTATCACAGAATCGCGTTGTGCGAACCACGTGATAGCTACTTGTATTACTAGTTACAATATTCTTTCAATATCGTGACAGTGATCTTCATGTAAACGGTTTTTTCCCCTCTGAGGATTCAAACAATTAGTGATTATTTTTTATAAATAGGTTTATATGTCATGTTCATCGCCGGGTACAGAATTGATTGTGATAATTATAATAAACCATAAATTTTAACTACAATAAATTAAGTGTCTTTACTTTAGGGCCTAGCTAGCGTCAGACTGCTTTAACAGGCCTGCTTGGAGCAAACCGCTTTCCAATTCGGTTAATTTTCTCCAGATATTTCTACTTACTGCCATCAGAGTAATTTGCTGTAAATCAGTAGCCTTTTGTAAGCGGTGAAGTCAATGTAATCTAACATCTAACACTGAAAGACTCCCTCCGTCATTTTTAAACCTTATCATTATTTTTTCGACTGAGTCCGAAATTAATTATCCTCTCTCTTACTCTCACGTTCTGTGTGCCTTACGTAAGGTATGTTAAATAAATAACAGTGGTATTTAATTGTTGAAGGAGAATTTTCTGAATTGTCTACACTGCTAATTAATTAAATAAAGCTATATTGAAGTCTCTGTAAAAATATCACAATTAATTAGTTAGCAAAATAATGCTCTTACTTTACCATATGCTACTCAGATCACATATATTATAACAAAATATTTTTTATTGATGAACATGAAGCAAGAACAATATCTGTTACTTACTTATACTTTTTATAGGTTAGGGTAGTATTTGTTTTGTAAAATTATATGAATGGTTAATAAAACCACTGATTAAAAATTATGACTTGGTTCTGCTCATGTAAAAGACAAACGCTAAACTCCAGTTGAAAAAGCCTGACTTCACTACACTTGTATTCTGTAGATATATCAGAATAACAAAATTTAAAAAATATACATCTATATTTCTACAGATTAAATCTTGTAATCTGAATTCGCTACTTAATACTAACATTTTGGACTTATACGGATGCAAAATGTTATCAGAGAATAAGGCATGTTAATATTGTAGATTTATTTTGAGACGAGCTAAAAACTTTTAATATTATGTAAGCAAACAATGTAAAAATTGTAAAGGTCAAACATTTCAATTATTGTAAATTTGTCATATTAATACTGTTAAAACAATACAACTTATGTACATCCACGCACTTATTATTTAGCAAATTAAAGATGTTTATAAGCCTTAGTTAAAAAATACGAATTTTCGTCTTAAATTACAATAAAAAACGTGATTAATGATACATTTTGAGCCTGTGTGAAAATTCATAAACACTTATTGCTAAATTAGTCAACAGTGTAAGAGCCAATACCTATATTATACAGGAATTTCAAAATAATCAAATACGTCTATCTGTAAATAAAGTCATACCTACCTACCAACGCCTTGAATAAAATAAATTACTAAATATGTAAAACAATTCAGTATAATTTTTTGTGTATTAATAACTCTTATTCAACATTTTCTAGAAATATGTAATTATCTATAAAGCCTACACACGCTGTATAATTTTCATAGGTTAAACTTTTCTTGAGACTCTAAACTAAAAGTTTAGTGTTTTAAACCACGGAATAGTTGCGTTATCTAATTTAAGAATTTTTTAACTTAGTATTTTGAAATATGAGTTACTATTACATAACCGCATTTAAATAAAATAACATTTTGGATTGCATGAACACGCTCGATGCCTTTAAATAGTAAATGGAGCATATAGTATCGTAATGAGAAACAGCCAAATAAGTAGCTAAATGTTAAGGATCAGTTAAAACATATAAGTTAAGTATTCACAAATACAAAATGATCGTTAATTTTATATTTGCACACAGTCTACAGTGGCCACTAATATGATTCTATATAAATCAGGAATTTTTAAACATTCCTAAATACAGTTTTAATATGCCTATCATGAAATGAAATATTTAATATTATGTATATTACATAAGGATTTTACGTTCTGTATTAAATTAGGACATCCTTTAAAAAATTGGACCTCACTCACAAAGAGTTTAGAAGTAGTTTGTGTTTGTATGGCGGGGGGTAACTCATTTTAAAACAGCTAATAAAAATACAATAGTATACTTTATTCTATGAGGAAAGAAGATCGTATACTAAATGACTTAGGATAAGAAAATAGTTTCTC
Organism: Bacillus rossius redtenbacheri; assembly: GCF_032445375.1. NCBI lineage: Eukaryota > Metazoa > Arthropoda > Insecta > Phasmatodea > Bacillidae > Bacillus > Bacillus rossius. Next base: position 7,138,180 of record NC_086334.1, read on the forward strand.
GGAAAATAAGCCTTTTAGTTGTAAGTTATGAATACCTTCTTATTTAAAATGCGCTCCGTTTAAATAATTCACTGCGGAAAATAATTAAAATGACTGCGTCACACCGACATGAATCTCATAACGCTGACACCAGCATTGCGGGGTTTACATAATTGGGCATAGCAAACAAATATACACTTGTATATTTTATTAACGCGACTTAAATATTGTATGAAAAGCAATAGGCTAAAATAACGTTAGCATATTTCATATTTACAACACTATCTTTCGAAACAAAATGTTTACATTTGAAAATAATTCATTACTAGAGACCGGAAAAATTCGCGTATTAATTTCGTGATAGGCTGAAATTCAAACATGTGCACAATTCTGCTGGTTCTGCTTTTGGATCGCAGTTTAACTGATGCTCTCTGGGCCAATGAGAGACTATCGACCGAAGAAGCATCGAATCACAAGCTACCCAGTGGAGACGCCTCACAATTTAGTACCCAATGAACACGCGTGTTTACTTGAGAAATGCATAGGTGTAATGGAGGCTATCCTAGAGGTCATTGAATCCGCGAATTTTTCCGGTCTCTATTCATTACGTTACTTGCTTTGATGGGCGAAAAAGGCTATTCGCGTAATTCACTGAGAGTCAATAAGAACGTAGCGTCTCTATTATTCAGCCCGTGATAAGTGTCTAAACATCAAAACGTCAAAACATTTTCATACCAAAAATGAGAATAAGAATTTAAAGTGTTTAGTGATCCGTCGGTTTCTAGATGTTTCTTCTGTAATTCATCGCCACTGACCATCACGACGCACACTGGATATTTTTTTAATAAATGGAACAGAAAAATTCATGCAAAACTACAGCTATTTATACATTTGTACATTTAACATGAAAACAAATGTTCCCAGTGATACTGGGTTCGGATTCTTACCCGGGAATTTATGATTAGTGTTTAACCAGTAAACCGTTCCCTGAATAGCTTTCCAGTATTAACTGCAAACATTAATAAGCATAAAAAATAAAGTTCAATTATTGACTATTTGATTATTTTTTAACGTGGTTTTCAAAAAAGTGGTTAAATGAAACATCAACTAAAATATTATATTATGCGCCAATTTTCTTTAGAAATACTCATTTTTAGCTATCTCGAAAAATATATTTCATATATGCAACAACAACCATAGCTACGTTTTATAAAAAAAAAATTACAAACTATTTCTTGGCAAAGGAATCTTTTGTAAAAGTACAGGATATTTGTTTTCTGCGCAGGTTAGACAGTGTTAGAACTGAACCGCACGGCATTGCTCAAAACTGGTGTGATCTTAAAGGAATACACACATTATTGATTCAGAGACAGCGATACCGCAGTATGTTTGCTACTGTGCGCGCAACAGTTATAAATTTTTGATAACAGATGAAGTTACAAAAAAATATGTTTTATTTTTTAATGTGTAAACATTTTATCTCTCGGTACATGACATTTGGTAAGCGTAATTTCGTGAATGGAACGGGAAGTCTCATGGAACGGAAACGCGTAACCACGGTGCTGCCATCTGTGTGGATGGCGCTAATCAAAGTTAACAAACTTAATAGTATTAACTGTGTCGGAATTTTAACAAGATGGGTAGTATTTTAATAAATTGGCCTATCCTTGTTCAAAGCAGGTGTTTATAATTTTTTTAAAGTCTTTTTCGCTTTTATCGGAGCCGTTTTCATTATATAGTTTAAAATTTCGCTCTGGAAATCGAATGATTCGATGGTCGACGTAGCTGCTCCGGTAGCGAATTCCAGCGGTGGGTGCGGAAACTACGTGTGACTCGCGTCCATAAATGTAGTTGAAAACATAATTTGGGTAAATTTATCACGTTCGGCATTATTTAAAAAAAAATTCTACGTTGCATTCCGTGTCCGAGTTTCGTATTATAGGTGTGTTTACAACGTGACAAAACATGAATTTTCTCGTTTCCGAGGTTTGATGTTACACAGTCATATCTGGCGAGTATAATGAAAGACTCGTTCGTATATATAGCCTATATTTAAGACACCATATAACAGAGAAAGTTTGTTTGAAAATGAGAATAATTTACTCGTTGTGTTATTAAAGCTGATCAGTAGGCCTACATAAGTAGGGACCGGAAAAATTCGCGAATTAAATGACCCACAGGATAGACTCCAAGATGCTCTATGCACTCGGACAAATTACATCCGCTCATTGGCCACTGACTCGTGACAACTATTAACTAGGATGCTTTAGATTCGATACTCCTTTAGTTGAGCATTATTCATTGGCTGTGATTCCTTCAGACAACCTGTGGTCCAATCACTGAAGCAGCAAAAGGTTAATCACATTTGGATTCTAGCATATCGCGAAATGAAACAGCGAATTTTTCCGGTCTCTATATACATAAGTAACTTTGGAGTGCAATCCATTCCCGCGGCGGAGGTTTGGCCGCGCGGATGGGGGCGCGACTGAGTTACCCTAGCCGCGCTCTTGATTAAAAACGAGCCGCAAGTCGGCGTGCTGCGGCTTAGCGCGGCCGGAATTTGTCGCCGAGTCACTGCATTGTGCGCGCATGTAAATTTAATTAAAGCCGGGCTGGCCCCTCGCCGATGATGGATGAAGGGGTCGGGGAGGGGAGGGATTATATGATCCCCGCGCGCGCGTTCGGCGAAGTATTGGCGCGGTCCAGGCCTGGCGACAATGACTCGCCTGTAATTAGGGGAGGGAGGGGGGGGGATAGGCGCGGCTCGTCCCATTGTCGCCGCTGTTGACTCGGCTGGGGACTTTTCATTAGCGGGGCGGCGCATCCCCCCCTGCCTCCCCCCGCCATCAGGCCGGAGGGCATATATCACTGGCCGGTGGGGTGGGTCCCGCCGACCCAGGGAGAGATTTACAATCGGGGAGCCGCGACCGGCGCGGCGTGGCCACTTGTTACGTGTTTTGGCCCCCGCAGTCCGTCTTGCCGTCGGCAGCAACCGTCAGCTATCACGTGGAACAAGCGTCCAGCGTTCAAAAAAGGGATTGCCGAGCAGAAAGTTCACTCTCTAATATATATATAAAAGGGAGTTGTCTGTAAAGTCGGTTTACGGACGATGATTTTACGTGATAGAACGTCATAAGAAAAACATTGATGAAAAATTGCATACCTACTTTTTAATTTTCAAATATTATTTACAGTTTTTTGCAAATTTAATTTGAATAATTTGTTTAAATGTATTCACGAATAATTAGTTTAAAAAGCCCGCCTCAACCTGTTTGATATTATAGATGATTTTTTTCCTTGCACGGTGGTCGGCCGGTTTCTTCGTGCACGCTCGGCTCAGGCGGAACGTGACAATTTTTTCGTGCGTTGCAGCCGGCGTTCATCGATTTATGAGACGTTATCAAGTCAAAAGGGATTGCCAAGCAGAAAGTTAACTCGCTAAAATATATAAATACATATTTCACGATAGGCTAAAATCCGTACCTACAACTATACCTTGGTACCACTTCTGCGACTGACCCAGAATTTTATCCAGAGAACTGTGAGCCAATGAAAAACCCTACAACAAGAAATTGTCGAGCTACGGACAACCCAGTTGAGACGTCTCAGAAGTCAGCAGCTAATAAAAAGGTGGCATTTGCTCGAGTATGCAAAGGTTAATGCACCCGCGAATTTTCCCGGTACACACACACACACACACATATATAGGTATATATGTATATATATATATATATATATATATATATATACACACACAGCTTACTTAAATATCCAATGGAAGCTACAAACATTTTAAGGGGAATTCACCATACAAGTAGGCCTGTAGTCACCTATGTTTCCAATGAATTAGGTTTATTAAAAAAAAAATACAAAGCTGGATTTATGGGAAGTATTCATCAGTAGGTATAGTACATTTCCGAACAACATCTTACAATATTCTTATATTGTTGAATTACAAGCAAATGAGTGGGGTGAAAAAAAAAACAGAAGTTACTGAAATAATGTAAAATCCATCAAAAATATATAACATTAAAGGATCTGAGATTTCAGATATAGGCCTAGAGGCTTTCCGGTAAAAATTTGTTCCAAACTTCATAATACTACTAACATAAAAGTAATAATAAGTAATTAATAAAGATTTGTTCCTCCCAATCCGTGGAAGTATATTTTTAGTATAAAGTTAAATTAACAGAAAATTTTTGCCACAGGCTGTATTTGTAAAGCTATTTATTAATAAAATGTAAATATAACGTTACTTAATCAAATTCATTTATATTTTTAGGAACATTTAAAAAAAATTACAACCTATAGCTAGGAACACGCATCATTCGCGAAAAGATTCCTAGACTAGCTAAGAGTTATACCGAGGGACACACATATTTCGCGAAAAGATTCCACGATTAATTGAAAGTTACAACACTGTAGAATTGCCTGTGTTTCGTTATTGTATTTGTTTCTTTCAGGTTCATGTCGAGTGTTACAACACCAATCACAGTAATTCGGTGAGGAAGCAAACGCGTCCTGAGTGGCTCGGTCAAATAAGGCAACTACATCTCTCGCAGACGGCCGCCAATCTCAAAGAACAAAACTCTGGTGCGGATATATCATGTTGCAGTCTAATAGGCGTTCAAATTGGTTTTTGGAAAAAAATGCCTGCCTCTACCTAGTTACCTTATATTTGACTTATTGATATGGGTGTGTGGCGAGAATGGATAAAATACTGTGTGTGCGTGTCAGACTGCGGGAGTTTTGAAATCAGTTGGGCCGCAGCAAGTTGACAGGACGAAGACTTTATCTCCAGAAAGTTCTTGTAGTAGGAGCACCTGGGCTGTTGTAATTCGGTGTTTACTTAAACAAATATAACTAATAGCTAGAGACCCATAAATTTCGCATATTCGTCTGGCTTCAGAGTAGGATTCAAGGTAGTAGGTGTGTTCAACCCATGTTCGCTTTCCCATTGGTTGATTTCTTAGCGAGGGCATGTTTATCCTTGTTAATCGGTACTGCCCGATTCGCTTACTTCTCTCCTAGCTGGGCATCGTTGGCTCACGGTTATAGAGGGGCGTGTCCAAATAACTGCAGGCCAATCATGAACACAGTGCGAGAGTGTGAAGGTTTGCATTCTAACTTGCGACTAAATGAATGCGCGAAATTTCCGTGTCTCTACTAATAGCGATATAATGAACTATCCGAAAAATCGTCAGTTTTTAAAGGCCTACCTAAAGCTTAATAAAAAGTTTATATTGAAATTCTGAAATTTATTTTGCAGGCTAATGTGGATAAAACGAAGCGAAATAATTTTTTTTATCACCTACAAAGATGGAGTTTTTTTTCTTTACAAGAACAGCTAACTTTACTATTTTTTCCCCCCCTCATCCGGTTGGTTTTTCGTTTGCGAGAAGTGTCGGTTCTCCCCTCCCCCTCCACCCCTCCCTCGGTGGAAGCAAGGCTGTTGGATGCGGGCGGGACAAACTGTGTTCGGAGCGCAGACCAGCATTTGTTCGCCTGTGTGCCGTAGCCGGGGCTGAGTTTGTCCTCACTCCCCTTCACCCATTCAACACCCTACTCCAGCACCCCTATTCCGGCACCACTACTCCAGCACCACTATAACAGCACCACTACTCCAGCACCATTACTTCAGCACCACTACTCGAGCACCACTTCTATAGCACCACTGTTCCAGCACCACTATTCCAGCACCACTACTTCAGCATCCCTATTCGAGCACCACTAATTTAGCGTGTGAGACCGATCCGGTAATCAGACTTGTTTAAGCGACAATGGACGGCTTGTAAACCGTCTGCCGACCCAGCGAATATCTGATGGTAAGGGAGAGGGCTCACGAAACAGCATCACTTCTCCAGCACCACTATTCCAGCACCACTACTTCGCTGAGCAAGGATCTGACGGCAGTGCCGTCTCCTGGTAACCCGAAAGACGATAGGCTACGTCCTATTGGCACACTGTACGAAGTTCACTGAAGTTGTGAATACTGTACAAGTAGCCCACGCGATCTCCACACGTTTGTACCACGAGGTCCCGGGTTCACATCCCGGGTAATCTTACAATGTGCTAGCCCCCTTGTTTCAGTAGCAGACTAACTGTCTGCCTGCGCGTCGCCACAGCAGTCTGCAGGCAGACTGTCGCACTGCTCATACGCCTGCCCCTCCTAGCGTGTGCGCCTCTGCCGCGCCTCGGACGGAAAAAAATAAATCTAATTTTGAAAATAAACTCACGAAAAACAAATTGTGATAACTAAGATAAACGAGAAGAAATACAAACCAAAGACGCATTCTCTTTTCAGCGGCCTTCAACTTCGCCTTTATTTTACCAACCATACGACACCGTGTCGATATGATGGTAAAATTGTATACGGAAATACTGTGTTAAGACCCTAACGTTAATGAGGCTTCAAAGATGCAGTACCTATCCGTTTCTATGGAGACGAAGAGAGCATCATCAATAATGAAACGGCTGTTGCCGTGGAGTTCATCGAAAAAACGTCCAAAGTAGCTTTTGCAAAAAAAATTGTAAGACATAAACTAAGATGAATTTTGATAAAATCTCTTGGTCAAACGGACCACCCCCCCCCCCTCTCTCTCCAAAGGCTTAGGGGTCACGTCATATCCGCGCTGCATGAACTGCAGACAAACTTCCTCTTAATGAAGATTTAGAGGTTTTCCTCATAAAATCTCCCCCACCTTAGCCCACAGGCACGATTAATTACACTCATATCTTCGGGACATAAAACTTGAAGCGAAGACCCTAGGATATTATCACTGGAATGCGAGTAACGAAATATAGTGCAGACCATGCTGGGAATAACTGATCACAGAAAAGTACAGCAGAACAGTTGAGTGACAGGTTTACAAAGTGACCGACGCTCAGTATACTGCCAGCAGAATGATTCATCTACGAAACATTACAAACTTATTACATAGCAGTTACAGGAAACGTCGTACGGTACCAACAACCTAGCAGTCACCGTCTAACTGTCCCTGGTAGGTCGTGTGGTACCCAAATTCGTTTCCTCGACCATATATATATATTTTTTCAGTGCACCTGAGTACGTTCGAAGTTGGAATATGTTTAGAAACGGCAGTGTGATGATGCACATTTCGGCAAAGTTGAAGGATTTCAAACCAATAGGCCTATTTACCAAACTCGAAATGTCTTGTAAATTACTATAAGACAAAACAATTGTTTTTCCCCGAACAGCAAAAAACATTTACGAGCATTTCGTAGATAATATTGGTTTCAATTACCCATTGAAAAAAAGGGGGTTGTCTGTAAAGTCGGTTTAGGGACGATAATTTTGACGTGATAACGTCATAAGAAAACATTGATGAAAAATTGCATACTTTTTAATTTTCAAATATTATTTACAGTTTTTGCAAAAATTTAGGCTAATTTAAAATGATTTGTTCAAATATAATCACGAACAATTAGTTAAAAAGCGCACCTTAACCTGTTTGATATTATAGAAGATTTTCTCGCACGGTGGTTGGCCGGTTCTTGCACGCTCGGCTCAGGCGGAACGTGACAATGAGTCATGTTTTTTTTTCGTGCGTGCAGCCGGCGTTCATCGATTTATAAGACGTTATCACGTCAAAAAAAAAAAAGCATTTCGTAACTATACGAATTTGTTTTCCGATTGCATGGTGGTTTTATTGAAAGCTAGAACACGATCCCCCAGTGTCTCCTCCAGCTTCGCACGGGCCGAGAAGTTGCGGGGATGAAGAGCGGTGTCTGGCGCTCCTCCGGCGGAGGACGTCCAATCATCGCCGCCTCCGTCGGCGGGTAATTGAACTCTCCCAGAACCCAGAGAGCCGGGGGTGGGGGGTAGATGGGGAAGTCGGGGCAAGTTGTAATCAAGTTGCGAGGACAGGACGACGCCCTTCGGGGACCGGAGGGAAACAATTTGCCGGCGAGCCGTGCCGGGGTAGCGACCAAACGAAAACGCGGTCAGGATAGTTTGTCAGCTTGCTCTTGTTTGCCCCCCTACCTCTTTCCCCTCCCCTTTATCTTCCTTCTCCCTTTGCCAATCCACCCCTCCCTTCACCCCTCGCCCAGGGGAAGTCACCCCTCCGGGGCGCGGTGTGGGCGTGGCCTGTCGCGGGGAAAGGGGCGTGGTCTGCGCTACCCCTCCCCCCCCTCCACACGAGGCAGCTGGATGTAAATTGGAGCAGTATGTAAATACAATACCTCTGTGCCTCGCGGTGTCGGCGATACGCGAGCGCCAATTGGGGGGAGGGTTTGCAAGCCCCCCCCCCTTCCTCCTCTATCCCTCCACACCACCGCCGCAATCCCCTTTTTCACAAACCCTTCTCCGCAAAAACACGCGACCGCACATTTTCCCCGTTCTTTTTTTTTCCCCGCTTCTTTCCTTCCCCATGCTTCCATGAACACGGAATGATGTTTGGATTCATCCGAATAATCCTGTAGTCGCTGATAAAAATGCGCAGCAAGCAAAACGAGTCTTTTCATAACGCCATAACAAAAATACATATATAAATCTGAGCGCCAACAACTGTCTCCTGGCAGTTGGATGAATGATTTAGCTGCAGTCCACTCGCCCGCTTCATTAGGAATATATACACTGCGGCCGAGCCGGCTACAAATTAAGCATAAATTTTGAAAATTTTTTTTATGACCACAGCAAAGTTTATATTCGTGTGAATAACATTTAAACAGCAGACTCAATCATTTATCATACTACAGTCTAATAAACAAACTATTTTTAAACATAACCAAATAAATGTGGCTTAAGTAGGCTTAGCAAAGTTCTTAATTTTTTTTTTTTAAGAATTGAATAGTATTCTTGTAACTTACTCATTTGTTCAGAAAACAACACTAACAAATAAAACAGCAATTGGCATACAAATAAATAAAAATACTTGGTTTAACAACTACATAGGCCTATCTAAGTTGATAACCAACCTTGATAAGAGATACTCGTTTGTATCTTATTTTTACGCCAATGATAAGCTTTCCAAACACAGTGAGACAACCACTGAACGCGCACTTTTTTTTTGTTTTTTGTTTATGGACTAAGGTTGTTTTTTGAAAGTAGCGATTCAATCGAGGAACTATACATTATTTACACGTGTTCACTAAAAAATTAATTTTCTATTTAAAAATAAAATAAATATTTAGAAGGTCCAATTTTGAAAAAAATTTGTGACAGTCTCATGGCTTCTTGTAGTGGACTACTCAGTGTAGGTATACTTATTTGAGGCAGTCACCAACTGTCCTGGTCAAGAGAGAGGAGTCGTCACTTTCGCGAGTCGAAGTTGAGGTTTTTTTTTTGTTTCGGGGCTGGGCGAGACAGCGTGGACAGGTCACGGGTCACGGGTCACGGGTCACAGGTCTCGCGGAGGGGTGAAACAAGGCGAGGGGTGGCGAAGAGGCGCCGGCAGGTTAATAACACAGCATCAACCCGCTCCGTGGGCGCCTGTCTCTTTGATACCCGAGGGTGGTGGTGGTGGTGAGGGAGGGGGGTTATGAGCAGTGGCATTATGAGCCGCCCGGGGCCAGAGTACTGGGCGGGGGAGAGGGGGGGAGGGGTTCATGAGGGTCGGTGCTGATGAGACCAGTCAGCCAATCGTCACGCGCCGGTCTGTCGCTCAGGGAGATGTGTTGGTCTGGGCTACATGTTAACACTACTTGGTTGTAAGGCGCCCGTTTAAAAATGTTGAATACAACAAAAACTTTAATACAAACGGATTTTTTTTTATTAAAAATTAAAATTATTTTAATATTGTGCAAGTAAAAATAATTTCTGATACAAGCAATATAATATTTAAAAAAGACATTTTTTATTCATATATATTAAGTGCATTTGTGCTATTTACCGATAATTTTAGCAGAAAGAAATTAATTGATCACAAAAAAAGAATATAAGTAATATAAAAAAAATGCGTAACTACAAAAAACAAATATTATACACATGAAAGACAAAAAATACCATCGTTTTTCAAATAAAATTATAAAATTGTAAGATATAAGCATATATTTTCGAAAGGGCATAAGTACAAAATTCAAAATATCATCAAAAGATTACCAAATACCCAAACTTAGTTTTCCAAAAAGGAAACAATTTTCATGGTATTTCGTTTAGAGCTAAACTTCCTGAGGTATAGGCTAATACTTTTTATTAATTATAAGCATAGTTATTCGTAAGGCGCCTAAGACGCCTATTGAATAATGATGAATACAACAAACACTTAAATTTAATAATTAAAGCGTGTTCCACTTACGTATCTCTATTTCAAATCTTATTCTTTTGATAAAATTCCATTTTCTATTTTATCTACATCTCTATGGATATGCTAATATTTTTGAGCCATGATACGCTTGTCTCCAATGTGTAAATATCTCTCTGGCGTCACATAGTTAATAAGTCAGTGATGAGCGTAACTATATATTGGATAAATACGCTCATCATAGACTCACTTGCTTGAATCTTTAACGCTATATGAATTCTGTTTTCCAGAGCAGTGTAATATTTTCATTGCTCTTTGCCAACCTCTTCCTCCTGGCATTGCTGCCGAGTCCGTGGTACAAAGATAATATGCATGGGGGCATAGCGTCACATTTTTACGAGACGGATAGTTTTAGTATTGTTAAGCGATAAAGTAGCGAGCCCTGGCTTAGTTTGCCACGTATATCTGTTTAATATAATTCAAGTTAATGGAAATATAAATCTACCAACTAATGTTGTGTAAACTTTACAGCGCTTATAATAGGATTAAATTGATCGTGAATAGACGTTAAGGAACGTTTGAATTGTAGCATGCTAATGTTGTTGCGAACTCGATTCAATTGAGCACCTTCATACGAACTACCAATATGGTTTCCATACTGGAGTGTATTGAATCGAATTCACAGCCAGGAAGATTAATGAATTACCAGAGAAAATTAACACGAAATGTATTTTTTCATGAGGTAATTCATTAAAAACATTTTTTTTGTTAATTTTTTTATGATTTCAAAAAAAATATAATTTTCATTTGCACAATATTAAATATTAAATTTAAATAATTATTTTATGTAAATTTAAGTGCTTGGTATATTAAATTAATGTTATATTTAATTAAAGTTTTTTCAAAGGGCGCCTTAGGCGTCTAACAATGAACTAGTTTTTAATATAAACAGAAAAAAAAAATGGGCGCGTAGCGGCTACACGGCGACGAAGATTCTGCATTAAATTCTTACAGTTATCTGACTCCATAATTTATTTATTATTCTACCTCCCCTACCAGATCTCCGTTATCGAGCGCCCCACTCCTGAACTTTGAATCTTCCGTAATCTCTGATGAGATATCGCCTTGACTTACCCAACAAACTGAAAATGTGTTTCACTTAAAAAAAAAAAAAAAAATTAAAGCTCATATATTGTTTGGTTGGATCTAGATTTTCTCGTGTGAAGTCCACTATTGTAATAAAACACGTACTCGATCAAACAGTTTCCATCAAACACGTGTTTACGCCTGAATTCCCTCTGCCTTCACACACACGTGTAGGCTTGGGTTGCATACTCATTCAAGCGTTCAAGTTTCTTCTTACAATCACAGCGTGTAAGTTGTGCAAATTCACATTTTAAATTTTTTAACAATTTAATTTTTGACGTGACAACGTCTAATAAATCGATGAACGCCGGCTGCACGCACGAAAAAGTGTCCCACTACGGATGTCCCACTACGGATGTGTTCTGTTTGCTCATTGTACGCATGCGTGGCATCTCTCTTCATGCTCATTGTACGCATGCGTGGCATCTCTCTTCCACTCGATTGGAACAACAATCGATTTGACTTTTCAATCATATTTTCGTCGTTTGAATTATTAATATTATGTAATTTAACGATCGTCCACCGATTTTCAGCACAATCTGTACGGTTATTCAAAAGTAATGTTGAAAATTCAAATACGTTTTGAACCAACAATGGTGTTTTACAGATACACATAATAATTCAAATTACGCCCGGGATCTTTTGCACAATGTTTTAAAAAATATTTTAACACATTATAAATAAGTTTGGTGTATTTAGGATGCGTATTTGTTATAAAATCGTGTTAATATTATACCCCTACCGTGAACAAAGTTATATATATATATATATATATATATATATATATATATGTATATAACATTTGAAACTAAATTATTTTAATATGGCCTCGTGGGCGTGTGGTTAGCGTACATAACTCATGGACTAAAGATTGTCGGTTCGAAACTCGGCAACTGCGAAATTTTTTTGTACTTGTAAAAATAAATATGGCGCACGCAACATTTCAAAATTAATACATATATTTGAATTAATGAATGCAAATAAAAGTTAATTTATTAATTCAATTACACATTTCATTTCACTCTTTTGTATCCATACAAAATAGTGATAATTCAATAAAAATGATTCAATTTAATTCATAAAAGTATGCAGAGGTAGATTTTATCATGCAAAAGATTGAAAAATAAAAAAAAAATTCTTCCTCAAAGAAAATAATATTTTTAATGCCTAAATGGTTTGGTTGCAAAAACCTATTACGGCTCAGTCTCAGGCCGAATATGATATTTCCTTTTCTTCTGGATCAATCATTTCATCAATGTTTTGTTATGACGTTGTCACGTAAACCGACTTTACAGACAACCAATTTTTTTTTTTTTTTGAAATTTTTATCCTGCCGACCATCTAGACCGCAAACCAATTTAATAATGGTCCATTAAGATGTTTGTTAGAGAAAACCAATACTTTAAGAAATTAAAATTATCGTAAAAAAAAAACCGTCTTCACTGAAGGTCAGTGGTAGATCCGGGTTTGGAATTCGGTTCGGTCATCCTGATTTCTGTTTTCCACAATTTCCCCAAAATTATTCCAAGTAAGTGCAGGTGGCCTACTAAATAACGCGAACCTTTTTCCTCATTAAAATAATAATAATAAAGTTGAATTCGTACGACGCGTAGCACGCAAGGTTGGATTTTCACCGAACATTTGGCTGAGCCAACTGTTATTGTTAGCGGTGGTGAGAGTGGCGGCCAGTGTAAGCCAGCCTCGCGCCGAGCGCTGTGGGAGCGAGGAGGGGGGGGGGGCTCGAGTGTGCTCGGCCGACAATACTCCACAGCACACTGCACCCACGTGGTTGCCCCCCCCCCCTTCCCAAACTCTCACAACATCCCGAGCAGTGAGCTGCGACCTCCCCACTTCCCGTCCACCGACTCCAGCACTCCAGCACTCTAGAACTCCAGCACTCCAGCCGGGGGAGCATGTGTGGCGCCGGTGACGTCATCCCCGGCGACGACCGCCACGTTTCCAACATCCGTGGAAGTCCGCGCTCCGACCCGCTGGGAATCGAACCCGGTGCCCCTCCCACACCACAATCTGGGATATGTTAGAAAACAAAATTAGGCGCAACTTGCAACGGAGTTGTTGCCAGTTAAAACCTAGTATTGATTTATTTTTTTCGGTTCGACGACATTTAAAGAGTCCACGTTGGTATTTTTTTTTTTTTTTTTGGGGGGGGGGGGGGTAATTTAGTGAAATAGACATTACTTACGTATTGCAACTATCTGTTTGAAGTAAAACTTTGAACGTCTGATTATGCAATTAAGGCAGGGAAATAAACCCTCGTTTGGCTGTAGGCTACTGCTGCTGTGCTGCTGTCGTCCTGAAATATCTGCCAGAGAAAACTTTAAAAAAAAAATTGGTTGTCTGTAAAGTCGGTTTACGGACGATAGTTTAACGTGACAACGTCATAACAACACATTGATGAAATGATTGCATTCATTATGAATAAAATTGAATCATTTTTATTTTTAATAATAAAAGAACAAATACTTGAAATTATACTAGTAATCACATTTTTAAAATGCAAGAATAATTAACCTTTATTGCAGAAATTGTTGTTGCAATAAGCAATGAAAACCACATTAACTTTTCAATTCACTTTATAAACAGTCGAGTGGAAGAGAGATATATGCGGCGCAAGCGTACAATGAGCGTAACGGGACACGGCGTAACGGAACAATGTACGCAACGGGACACAGCGAAACGGAACAATGTGCGTAACGGGACACTTTTTCGTGCGTGCAGCCGGCGTTCATCGATTTATTAGACGTTGTCACGTCAAAATGTGTGTAGTGACGGCAGAGGTTGGAGACCACGCATGTGGCATTGTCCAGGCTTCTTGGTGACATGCCCCGCTCCCTAGTTGCGAGATGTGTGGTCAGCGAGTACTACATAAAATAAAATTATAATTTATGTGCAGGTACCATGCACTCAAGAGGAGTGGGTACAGATTTCCCAGGACTTCTTCCATCTATGGAATTTTCCCAATTGTGTGGGTGCCATGGATGGCAAACACATCGAATTTCAAGCACCAAGATGCAGTGGATCATATTAATATTATTATAATTATAAAGGGTTCAACAGTATTATCTCTTAGCTGTTGTGGATGCCCATTATAGGTTTTTTGTTTGTTGATGTAGGGTGAAAAGGTCGTGTTAGTGATGGGGGTGTGTATAGAAATAATGTTCTGAGTTCGTTAATCAACAACGAGTCACTAAATTTACCTTCACAGCACAATTCACCAAGTACGACCACTGAAGGGCCATTATGTGCTTGTTGCCGATGATGCTTTTGCATCGCACGAACATATAATGAAACCCTACAGTTCCAAAGGTGCTTCCAATGATAATGATGTGTGGTCAGTCTCTAGTCGTGTAGGCGAGCTGCCCTAGCGCGCACACACCTCGACGATCACTGCAGGGGCGCGACACTGGGGCACCGTGTGAAAGTAGGAGTACCAACCTGCAACCCAACCAGTAATTAATTATAGGTCGCTGGGTATTTATTTTTAACACAGTTCTTTAAATATGTGTGGAATTCCAAACCATCCTACAGGCGTTGTAAGACATACATACCTATAACTCGTAGTTGGCCGACAGTTCACGACGTGTTTAGTGCTTATGAAAATAATTCACTGAAGCCAGCAATAAAATAATATTTGTTATTACCAAACATAGTTTAGGTTTTTATTTGTTTTGAATAACTGTTTAACTTTTTAGCGCAGGCTATTATCATAAATATCAAACGTAACTGCATTTTATTTTAAAAGAGATCGCGGCTATACATTTACATCCCCCCCCCCCCCCCTTTTCTCAGTTTAGCAAGATATTTGGTTTATTTTGTTCGTACTACATAAAAATATGTCATTTATAATTGAAGCGACTGTAATCAAGTAAAAAAAAAAAAAAAACTATGCATCCTGAGAGAGTGAGATGATAACGCGATTTTTAATGCCTGCGACACGGCCAGTTTTTCACACACACGCGCCCACACACACACACACGTATATCAATTATGCGAAGGGCATCCACTCGCCTGAGGTCTCTCTCCCCCTCTTCTCTACCAGCTCGAAGTAAGGGGGGGGGGCACCGAAAAATATCCTCTCGTGACGGTCTAGGGGGGAGGGGCGGTACTTGTAATACCCCGCGGAGATGGAGTAGGCGGCTGGCACATCTGGGCTCTTCTCCGGCTGTAACGACCACCTGATTACTGCCGGCAGTCTAGCAGTTAACTCGCCTCCCCCTCGCCGTGCTCGCCGCCTTCTGCGCCACCCCGCCCCTCCACTCCCCGGGGTCATGCGGGCTGGCAGCTAACACGTTGGCTCGCAACAAGCCTTTGAGCAGCGCCACTTCTTCACAAACTAGTTTCAATGTCGCCATGAGGCGTGTACCCCCACCTCTAATCACCTTTCAATTTAATTATTTATTTTACGTGCTCTTTGCATTTTATTTACAGTAAGTTCGCCTCGACTGCGTCCCTCAATTATGCCTGTAGTAGAACCTCTCATTATGGGACAGGGCCATGGTCGGAACGGCCAAAAGGTCGGATATCCGTAGAAACCAAAAAAAAAAACGCCTTTCCCAGCTATACAGCATGTATAGTAATACAACTTTATTTGTAAAAATGTTGCTGTATACATTTAAATCATTTACTTTTGTTAAATTATAAATGAGAAGATGAATACAATGTTAGCATACCTTATTTAAAGAATTCAGTAATGGATTTTTGTTTCAATTTTGCCAATCTTGATTTTGCGGAAGTGTCCCTCCACTTTTTTTTTGCCCACAATACATTACGTTACGTTAAAAAGCATAGGACAGTACAATTATAGTACGAGCACATTCTACACCAACAATCACGGCTGAACTGAACAGTTTGCGACACGAAAAAAAAAAAAAATGTAAATGCATCACTTTTTCAAGTCTGAACAGGCTCGCCAACCACGGAGACAAGGTCGGATACCCGGTGGAATCGATTGTGGGAAGTGTCGGATATGAGAGGTTCTACTGTAGTTTAATTTAGCATGTGTTGGCTCTTGCGGTACTCGTTTACCATAACCACGGCACGCCCTGGGTGTTATGTTTTCTGGCCGCTGCGAGGCGCTGCATTCGGCGCCACGAGCAGAGCTCGGGCGCGGAGCTGGGTGCGAGGCGGCGCCGAAGCCGCATGTCTGTACGACAGCTGACGCGAGGGCCAGGTGGCAACGAGCAACTCCGCTGCGGCGACGAGCGCACAAGTATGGACCAGGAATCAGTCAGTTTAAGTGCTCCTGAACTTTCGCCCATTATTCTAACCAAACATCCGTTCAGGCAATTTACATTATTTCGAGTGCAGTGTCGGATGAACCAGGAGCTGACAAATAGTAATGGATTAGAATAGCATATTTGCTGCTATTATAATACCTACTGCTCCTGATCGCCACTGCTGATGACTCTTCATAAGTAGAGACCGGAAAAATACGCGGGTTCATTTCGTGAAATGCTAAAATTCAAATAATTATACCGTTGCGCTGCTTCTGCTATTGGTTCGCTGTTAATATGTAGGACTTTTGGCCAATAAGAGACCATCATTTAAAGAAGTATCCATATACAAGTTACCCACTTGAGACGCCTCAAAATTCAGCACCCAATGAACAGGCGCCGTTTGCCCAAGTAGGAAGAGGATTGTGGAGTCTATCTTGAAGGTAATTGAACTCACGAATTTTTCGTCTCTATTCATAAGTAGTCTGAAAATCTGTGGCACTACTCGCGAGCCGTGTGACGTCTCAACATGCAAGCAACAGAGTTCATGCCGCTTAGCTGGACGTGTTCATGAAGCATGGTTCATGTTTCTTGGAAAATAGATAAATTTTCAGCATTTTTGAGAACCAGTAGAAGCATTTGACTGTTGTAAACTATAGCTTAGCGTGCAGAGTTGGATAAAATCTCATGTTTGTTTATTTTGTCGTCTATCCAAAATGAAGACAGGTTCGTGCATATTTGAGTTCTTGCATCATACCCCCAGCTCAATGTATCACATAATTGGAGAGATACATATAAAAAATGTGTTATTGTTTTGACAGCTATGAAGAATCAGCTCATGGACTTAAAGTCACGATAATTTATATTGAAATTTATGTAAAGTGGAAAACATATTATGTATGACGTAAGTGCTGTTTTATTTAAATATTTTATAACTTTTTTTAAAATAATATTTTAATTTTAGTGTTTAGGTAAAAATGCGATCTAGGTGTCAAATAACAATCGAGGTATCGTATTTCAGGTGAGGTATCACATTCAAAGTCAAGGTCATCCAAGACGGTGGCCGTGACGTCACAATACAAGATGGCAGCAAAATGGCTACCGGCGCTACACTCCTATGCCTGAGTTCGGCCTGATTTACGCCAGTAGTATTACCGGTGTCTTTTTTTAAACTATTATGTTATCTATCGAAAAAAAAATCATATGTAATAAGAGGGTGCCACATCGTATTATTGTGATGGACTGTCATTTATAAAACTGATTTTAAAGGGTAAACATCACTGTTCAGACAACTCCACCAGCCAAATACAACGGTGCTGAAAAATTTCCAAAACAGGTAATTTCCGGGCTTCGCCCATGGCGTGATATTTTACGTCTGCGTGTATACAAGCGTTATTATAAAATAAGCGTTATTATAAAATAAAATAACGCAATGCGCATCGTTTATCAAAATGCCAGGAGGCAGAGTGCTTGGAAAAAATAAAATAAAAAATTCCGCGGTCTTTTCTTTTTTCTCCAGGAATGCGATAAAGCCAAAGTTATTTCTCAGTGCCTCGCGAAAACAGGTACGAAGGTAAATTTGAGACTTCATCTCGTAGCGAAGTAACGAGACCAGCTCCCCTTCTCCCCCCTCCTCTCTTTGTCAACGCAGCCTCTGTCTCTCTCTGCTCATCTGTTTGAAGTGCGCTTCGGGAACAAGGCATGTTTATAAATAACGAGGACGACAGTCGACGACGGGGGTCCGGGAAGGAGTGGGTGGGGGAAGTGGGGAGGGATACTCCGCATTTCCGTTCCGCCGGTGCGTAGATCAACAATAAGAAGGTAGCGATATCAAAGAGAGATTAGTTAAGATGAAGGCTTGCTTACGCGTGGGGAAGGGAAGGGGGTACGGGGGGGGGGGGGGTTTGTAAGGAAGCGCGACATGAAAAGGGCAGCCCGCCTCACTCCGCGGACCCAGGAAATTCTCCAATAACATTATTCCGTCGGCGGGCTCTCTTCGGAGTCGTCAAAGGGTCTTTCGCTGAACACCGCGCCGCGGGCGAAGGAGCGACTGTCGCCCCAGAAGGGCGACATTCCCGGGCGCAAGGACGCGGCCAGGGGTCATGAACACCGCCCTTCCGTCACCGCGCAGACACTCGACACCACAAATAACATCTGCGCACAGGTGGGATGTGACCGAGCATTCTGACAGAACGATCTTTCAACTCTGCGAACGCCACCCTATATCCTTGAGTTACAGCGCGACAGAGTCTGCCATCAGGGCTACGCAGACATGCTGCATCGCAATCACAGACATTGGTAGGGACCGGAAAAATTCGCGGATTCAATGACCTCTAGGATAGCCTCCATTATCCTCTGCATTTCTCAAGTAAACACACGTGTTCATTGGTTACTAAATTGTGAGTCGTCTCCACTGGGTAGCTTGTGATTCGACGCTTCATTGGTCGATAGTCTCTCATTGGCCTAGAGAGCTCCAGTTAAACTGCGAGCCAATAGCAGAACCAGCAGAATTATACACATGTTTGAATTTCAGCCTATCACGAAATGAATCCGTGAATTTTTCCGGTCTCTAGCAATTGAATTACTTTAATTTTCTAGTTCGTAGGTTCAGGTAACTAAGCTTTTAGGTAGATTTCGAACAAATAGTACCAATTGTAGCCGTTACCAAGGCGCGACTTCGGAACATTTCTATGTAGTTTTTCGTTTCATGGGCCGCAGACCTCAAAACCATCGTCAAAACAAACGGGGAAGGATTTGAAAAAAAAACAACAGAAACCCCGTTTTAAATCTTATAATATGACGAATATCACATCCGTTTGAACATATTTTAACACGTAGGATTAATAACAAAAACTTGTCTAAATAAACTTTTGATACGACCAACCATAACTGCAAGGGATAGAAAAAACAAGGGTTGGAAGACAAAATCATAACTCCCTTCGTAGGAACTCCATCGAATACGTTCAATATTTTTGTAAATCTTGTAATTTTTATCGAAAACCTGTCGAAAAGAAATTTTGATAAGATGAACCATTGCTGCTGCAAGGTTTTGAAAGGATTGGAAAACACAGGGGTAGAATTTTAAAAATTTCATAATTTTCGTTCCATATAGGTACACTTTTAAATTCGTTCTATTTTTGTTTGTAAAACCATAACTTATTACCTACAACTTTTTTCTGATTTTTTTTTTAAAATATGAAAATGATAAAAAATGTAGAATTGATAATTTTTTTAATATTGGAGAACATAAATATGATACGAAATTTAAGTTTTTAAAATGTTCCGGAAGTTTCCAAAAATATTTCCAGAAGAAACAGGTAGGTACTTCGCACGCATGTAGGCTGTGCCGAAAAGGGATATACCAACGACTGACTTTATTTGCTGTGGCAAGCGCTGAACACCTCTGTGGCGAAGACTTGATGCGTACTGCACGTTCCTCTGACCTGACTGTAACTCTCGACTGGAGGTTGAGGTCGCCGGCTCAGGCTCAGACTTGTTGCTTAACAAGGCAACACCGCCGCAGGGGTAAGCTGCAATTGTACTGTCGTTGCAACCATTGCTAGAGACCGGAAACATTCGCGGATACATTTCGTGATAGGCTGAAATTCAAACATGTGTACAATTCTGCTGGTTCTGCTATTGGCTCGCAGTTTAACTGGAGCTCTCTGGGCCAATGAGAGACTATCGACCAAAGAAGCGTCGAATTACAAGCTACCCAGCGGAGACGCCTCACAATTTAGTACCCAATGAACACGCGTGTTTACTTGAGAAATGCAGAGGATAATAGATGCTATCCTGGAGGTCATTGAATCCGCGAATTTTTCTGGTCCGTAGGCATTGCAGGCCTCGAGGTCCGAATGCAAGATCCGGGCAGAGAACCGTAGTTCCAGGCCACGGATTGCCCGCCCCACTACCTCTAGTTGCGAAAATAGATATCAGGTTTTAATGGTGATGTAGATAACCGATGTTTGGTGACCTTGAGGTGTGTGTGAGTTGGGTGTTTTTGGCTGGGGTTGCAGTCAGGACTCGAACCCGTGACTGTGCTGAGGGCGAGTTCAGGAGCGGCAGTTCTGGAGGTCTCCGGGCGGCGTCTGCAAAAGGCCGGCGGCTGACCGCGCGGGAGAACGGGCTCGCTGGAGCGGGATAACTAGCGCTCCGCCGCGGCCCGTCACTGGGTCGTCTCCGTAGGTGGGCGGGCAGCAGGCTTGTTAACGACACTAATCTAGGCACCTGCATCGCTTCCCGAGCCTCCTCGGGACACGCCCATCTCCCCGCGCCGGCCAAACAAGGGGGAGGACCAGACACTAATGGAGTCCCTACCCCCCACACATCTGGCCCGCAGCGCGCAGTCTTCAAAGTACCGGAAGTTTTCCTCCCCTCGGCGCGGCGGTCAAGTCCTTTTGAAGTCCTCCAGTTAGCACAACAGTTTGCACTTTGTGCCGCTACCGCTTCTCTTTCCCCCCTTCCCCCTTCCGTCCCCAGCACCACGCCTACCTCCAGAGGAGAACACCGCACAATGGCCTAACACGCGGGTAGCTTATGGTCGTCACCGCCCAATCCACGCATTCAGTGATTAACATTGGATAGCGCGACAGTTTTACATGAAAAAACAACTGCTTATTCAATCATAGCTTCAGATTATCCCAATAATTACTTTCAATTAGTTTTTAGTCTTTTAGTATTTAAATTTAAGCTCTTAAATAGCTTTGCTAAATGGTTGAATGCAACACTTTGCACGTCGTTTTATATAAACTGGGAAACTACGAAACATTTAAAAAAAGGCCGAACCTTGGGCCACACATTTCAGCAAGTGTATTAGGGCTCGCCTCACGCCACAATGTTACCTGGCTCGCGTGCCAGAGTCGACCTTACTGCCTCTTGACTTTCGCACCAGGCATTAAGGGTTGGAATCCTTAGTCCGGCCATAACTGATTTCTGTTCAGCTCAGTTCCCTCCAGAATGTTCCTCATAAGTGTTGGTGTGTGTTTTTCATCTCTAATGGCCTCGTTGTTAAGTTCAATAAAAAAAAATGTTATACACTGAGACAAACGAGCAGAGGAAGGACAAGAGAACAGCAAACAGGAAGGTCTGTGCACAGAACAGTATGACCCATTCTTCGCAGCAGTTCCGTGCTTTGCAGGTGCATTTATACCGCACATCCAGCACAGCTTGTTGTATCCGCGTATCAAGTCTGGGAGAGCTGTGCATCCACAGTTCTTCGTACTTTCACACGACTAAAACTTCGCAGAAACCACGCTGGGCTTAGACCTCCTGTGGTTCAGGACCATTATGAAATATGCACAAATACGTTCCTGCCATCAAACATTCGGCAATATCTTAAGTAATACATTTCCCCACCGTTGAAGCCATTACCACGCACATTGTCATGAATTTAAATTATTTAAATCAGTTTTATTGATTGAAAAGTTATGAAATTTTACAGGTTAGCCTATAGAAAAGTTGTAGTTTTGTACATTTCATTATGTGAAAAAATATGCAGGCACAATACAATTTCTGGTATCTAGGTATTATAAATATATTCCTTAATTACCTCGTAATATGTATTTTAAAAAAAATTAAAAACAAGAAGGGAACGTTGCACAGTTTTATTTAGTAATTTTGAAATTAACTAAAAAAAAAGCATACAATAGGCCACATTTTCCTTTGAAACCAAGCCAAAGAGGTGGGGTAACCAGTGTTCGTCACTTTCTTTCCAGCTCAAGAGAGCGAATCAACCAACCCTTGTCTCGCAGCTATGAACTAGGTGTGATTAACGTCCGCCCACCACAGATCACACACAGACAAAGGGAAACGTTATAGTATTAACTGTTTAATGAATTTTAACAAGATAGGCAATATATATAAATAAAAATGTAAATGTTCGCTCGTTCGAAATCTTAAATCTCCAAAAGTTCTTCACCGATTGCTTTGACATTTTGACAAATCGTTGCATTCGAATATGCGCGTGTTTTCATATACCTATGTCATACCTGTGACAGGTAAATATATGTGTGTGTGTGTAAAAATATATACAAATGAATGTTTGCATAATCGTCTATTGTTTTGTAAAAAAATACTGATATAGATATATAGAGGTATAGAGAGAGATACAGATATATAGAAAGATAGAGCGAGGGATATATAGATATGTAGAGAGATGTAGAGATATAAAAATATTGAGTTATAGATAGAAACAAAGAGGGATATAGAAATAGAGTGATATGGAGAGATATGGATAGAGATATATAGATAGATTTTTTTAAATATATAGACATATGAGATTTATAGAGAGGCATATTGAAAGAGAGATAAAAAGATTTAGAGATGATTTGTATATGTTTACCTACTTCAAACAAATTACAAAAAGAAGTGTGCTTTTTCTTTTCTTTCTTTTCCAATCCAGACAGAGCCACAGCAATGCGTGGGCGTTACAGCTAGTATTTTAATAAAATTCCTTGTCGAATATAAGGTCCAAAAATCGAGTTTAAGTATATTTTTCAAGTCTTTTTCGCTTTTATCGGAGCCGTTCATTCTATAGTCTAAATACACTGAAAACCGAATGATTCAAAAGTCGACGTAGTTGCTAAGCAACGAATTATAGCGGCGGATACGAAAATGATGTGTAGTTCGCGTCAATAATTGTTGAGCAGTGCACAGAGTTTTGGTTCCTTGAACCGTGTACTGGCGTGACTGTCTGCAGGCGAGAGTTGCGCGGTTGTTGCGCCGCGCCGGAGAGCGGGCGGCCCTATAGGTGGTCCAGACGGGCGGGATGCTGCGGCACATCTGGGCCCGGCTCCGCCAGACTGCGCGTCTCCAAGGAGCTTGTCACGCCCCCCTCCCCCGCAATCTGGCTGGTACAGGCGGGCGCGACACACAAGGCAGCGAGTACAGGCACAGCCAGAAACACGCTCCTGGCCTACCAGATCCTTTTTGAATCAGTTCCATGATGTAATGATTCGTTCAAAAGATTCGTTCATTTCCTTCTCTTAGTTCTGAGCACGAGATGTGGCTCTTGTCAAGTCATAACTAGAGACGCGGAAAAATTCGCGGATTCATTTCGTGATAGGCTGAAATTCAAACATGTGTACAATTCTGCTGGTTCTGCTATTGGCTCGCAGCTTAACTGGAGCTCTCTGGGCCAATGAGAGACTATTGACCAAAGAAGCGTCGAATCACAAGCTACCCAGTGGAGACGCCTCACAATTTAGTACCCAATGAACAAGCGTGTTTACTTGAGAAATGCAGAGGATAATGGAGGCTATCCTAGAGGTCATTGAATCCGCGAATTTTTCCGGTCCATAGTCATAACTCTTCCACCCTTTCGAGTATTAGTTACGTCTTTGCGCCCGGCTGGTTATCGTTATCTGCACGGCTCGGATAGATGCAGTTCCAGACGTCTAGCTACATACTGACTGTTATTCCCCACACAGCCAAGAATCAAAATTTGTACTTTTAGTTTTCCAACGAGTTAAACAGGTCAGACATAATTACAGTAGATTAGGATTTATTCGCGAGTGTTTGCAAAGTTACATCAAATGTTATAAAAGTTCTACAGCTGATGACAATTTTAATAATACCTATAATATTGTCCAAAAATAAAAACTTTTGTTAGATAAGCTTATTTTAACACGTTATTTAACTTTATATATTTATTTGTTATTTAACAAATATATCGGCAACAACTAAAAAACTGTTTTTAGGACCGCTCTAGAAAGTCAGTACAAGCAATGTAATGTAATTAACCCAAAAATGTTAAGTAAGGTGTCCATTTGTTGTTATTTTTCCTGTTTCATAGTTTGTTAGTTTTAGACGTGTAACGTCTTATAAATCGATGAACGCCGGCTGCACGCACGAAAAAGCATGACTCATTGTCACGTTCCGCCTGAGCCGAGCGTGCAAGAACCAGCCAACCATCGTGTGAGAAAATCTTCTATAATATCAAACAGGTTAAGGCGGGCTTTTTAAAAGCAGCAATTAAAAAAAAATTGTTTTTTTTTGTCCAATTTCGTCATTTCAAATTAACAATTTATTGACATATGACCCCAGTTATAATCATATTTTGTTTTAGCAATTCCCTAAAACAACAGTTCTTTTGAAGATTTATATTAGTTTGATTTTAGCTGAACGTAGGCCTCCATAAAAATTAAAAGTGCAGTATAATTTATTTTTACATAGTTCTTTTATTTTTTTATTTTATATGTGTGTTTGGCACGATCTGTACTCGAACCACTAACCACTTGAATACTGGGCACTACAGGCTTCGGCTACCATCACTGTGTTCCGTCAGAAACGGTTTGGGCATAGCTACCACCAAACTGAATGTTGCTGATGCTATTCATGACAACCCAATATCCAAGCGACTTGAGCAGATAACCGTGAATGCGTGTTTAATGAAACATCTGAGGAGTTTAGGGTCTCCATTCGGCCGCAGCCAGCGAATGAACGGACTGCATAACAGCGTTAAAATCCCCTCCTTGGGGAGTAACGGGAAGGGAGGAGGAAACTAGCGAGGGTGGAACCAAACATCCACACCCCCCGCCCTTAGTCAATGCTTGGCCCGACCCCCGCAGTATACAGCGGACGGAGTTAAGCGATCATTAGTCGGCAATGGGCTCAGCAAACGTCCCCGCGGGCTCCCCGGAGGATAATAATTAATACTCGTTGATCACTTTTCAATCTCTCCCTACTCCAACTGCATCCCCTCGTTTGCACTTCCCATTCCAGACTCCTTTTCCCCCCTCCCGGACCCGCAGCCGGCGCGACGTTCACTTGTTTTCAGGTCGCCAGGCTTCGACGGAATAGCGGTGAAACAATCACGGGTCGCTTGTAGAGAAAAAAATCACTGGTTTATTTGGGGATTTGTCTGGAACCAAAAAAAAAAGAGCTCATCTTTTTACACCCGTGATATTTCGCTAACTGAATTTACGTTGAAATATATTTGTGGCAGAACAACAAATGCATAGAGACCGGAAAAAATCGCGGATTAATTTCGTGATAGGCTGAAATACAAACATGTGTACAATTCTGCTGGTTCTGCTATTGGCTCGCAGTTTGACTGGAGCTGTCTGGGCCAATGAGAGACTATCGATCAAAGAACGACGTCGAATCACAAGCTACCCAGTGGAGACGCCTCACAATTCAGTACCCGATGAACACGCGTGTTTACTTGAGAAATGCAGAGGATAATGGAGGCTATCCTACAGGTCATTGAATCCGCGAATTTTTCCGGCCCCTACAAATGCAAGGGAGGTGAAGAGTTAAAATTTCCGATAAGGACTTAAGAAAAAAGGTATTGGCGGAGGGGAAAAAAAAAACAAACGAAAAATCAACATGGCGTATGAGACCAAGCCTTGAGAGAGAGGGAGAGGGAGAGAGAGAGAGAGAGAGAGAGAGAGAGCATGCCTGGCTGCCGAGAGCCTCGAGGCGGGCTCCGACGCAACCCAAACAAACTGTAGCGACGGGCCGCGGCGGATCTTTGTGGCGAGTGTTTATGTTCACAGCTGTACCCGCGGTGCCCACAGCGACACGGCGGGGAAGGTGGTCGGTGAGGGGGGGGGGGTGAGTCCCCTCCCCTCCACGCCTTGATTTGTTTACGGCCGGCAACAATCGTCCACCGACACAATCTCCCCTCTCCTAGAGAGAGGGCACTCCACTCCGACATCTCTTGCTTGCTACTAGTTCTCGCCATCTCTCCTATGTTGAAGATGGCTCCACCATTTCATTTTTTTTACATTTTTTTTTCTTTGCTCTAGACGCAATTTTGATTCATCCATTCGCATTTCTGACATTCCATGGTGTAAATAAGAGACCTGAATATTTCGCGGATTCATTTCGCGATATGATAAAACAAAATTGAAACACCTTGGATATTTGTGCCGCTTAGGTACTGGCTCACAGTTTATCTAGTGCACCGTGGGCTAGCGAGAGACCATCAGCTGAAGAAGCATTGAGTCACACAGGCTGGCCAGTTGGCACGTCTCGCAAGTAATTGGCCAATGAGCAGGTGCAATTTGCTCGAGTACATGCAGGACTGGGGGTGTCTACCCTAAAGGTCACTGAAACCGCGAATTTTTTCCAGTCCATAGTAACCAAAATTATACATTCCCGACGTTTAATACTTTGTTCTAGTGGACTTTTATTTACCGACAGGTTGCAGACTGGACTTGCCGGTGGTGGTTATTTCGCAAGTCCAAGAATGTTGACGTCAACCAAACCTCCATGATGCTCCAAGCTAAGGAAAACAACCATTTCGCCAGACGAGCAATGAACGTTGAGACCGGGAAAATTCGCGGATTCATTTCACGACAGTCTGAAATTCAAATATTTATACCTTTAGTGCTGCATCTGATATTGGCTCACAACTCACCTGGACGACTCTGGGCCAGTGAGAAACACTCAACCGTAGCTGTATCGAATCACAGGCCGCTACGTTGGGGCACCTTCACAAGACAGCAGCCAATGAGAGGGTGGCATTTGACCGAGTGTACGTAGAACTATAAAGTTCATCCTAGAAGTCATGGAACCCGCGAATTTTTCCGGTCCCTACTGAACGTATTCAATAAAACGATAATACTTTGAAGCAAATACAGGAGATAAAATGTAAAACGCAAATTTCAACTCAAGTTCTCAATTCAACTCAATTCCTCACGCCAGCGTACCCGTTGAACAAATTTTATTTATAAAATTGTTTCTTTAAAAATTACTACTTCTTTATAATGTGGTATTGAGTCACAACCTTTGTTACCTGATGATGTAGAGTAAATCTTTCCACAAGTAGTTTCATAAGGAAAATAATTGTTTTTAAGGTAGGATTGTTAACGCCCTGACCACCTCCGATTTTATGACAGTACAAAGGCGTGTACGCCTCCAAGTTTAGTATAAAACAAAACAGTAATAATTAATAATTTAATAAAGAGGGCATACCAGGTGAAAGGGGCGGATCGGGAGAAGAAGACTGGGTTGGGGGAGGAATGTTGAAAGAGGGGAAATGGGGGGTGGTGGTGGTGGTGGGGGGGGGGGGGGCTAGATAACCCACCTGGCGGAAACCCGCAAGCCCAATTACACGGCCGGGTGCGGCGGGCCAAATATTTGGGCCCGCAGGGAGGTTTTGTTTTCTTGTTCGCGCCACCTCGACGGGGCGCAGCTGTGGCGCGCACTTCAAACGACGGTGGCCCCCCCCCCCCCTCCCGGGGCCCCAGCGCGCGGGGTCCGGCGGGCAGGTCAATCGCCCCACGACGAGGCTGTCCGGGAGCTGCCCCCTCCCCATCCCTCGTCGCTCCTTCTCCCGGCAAACAACAGGGAAATAAATAATTGGAAATTACTAGGGACCGGAAAAATTCGCGGGTTCAATGACCTGTAGGATGAACTCCACAGTTCTACGTACACTCGGTCAAATGCCACCCACTCATTGGCTGCTGTCTTGTGAGACGTTCCAGCGTAGCAGCCTGTGATTCGATAAAGCTTTGGTTGGGTGTTTTTCTCATTGGCCCAGAGTCATCCAGGTGAGTTGTCAACCAATAGCAGAGGCAGCACTGAGGTATAACGATTTGTATTTTAGCCTATAGCGAAATGAATTCGCGAATTTTTCCCGGTCTCTACCAATGAACACGCGTGTTTACTTGAGAAATGCAAAGGATAATGGAGGCTATCCTAGAGGTAATTGAATCCGCGAATTTTTCCGGTCCCTACATATTAATGAACGCCGATCACAAGGCGCAATTTTAACTGATTTTCGTTTTTTAGCAGTTTACACTAACTATTTCAAAATTAGAGTGCTGGGTGCTGTAATGATTGGTTCGTAGTTAGTCTGACACGCCCCACACGATACAGAACTAAAGTAAACAAGGAGAAACAGCGAGGCCCTAGCACATGCCACACCTACTCCAAAGGACGGAACGCCTCTGATGTAAAGGACATCTGAATACAACTTGGAGAGAAAAAAAAACCGTGAAATAATCTTGGTTCTACCGTCAAGATTTTTTATTGCCGGAGATTGTACAGGAAGCAAAACGTTTTGAATTGCAGCCGCGCAGAAACTGTCGACCGTGTTTATACACAGTCGACGAGGGCATTTTCAGGGAGAAAAGTCGGCGCAGGCTAGATGGGTGAGGGGAAAAGGGGTTTTATTGCGTTTCGCGTATTTGTGCCGCTTTGAATATTATTAAAGCCTGGGGGGAAAAGCCAGGGGTGCGAAAAGTGCGGGCCCAGCGACAAGCACAACATCGAGTTTGGGGTGTGATGAAGCATCGTAGCTATTGGTCTTTTTTTCCCCACCCCTTTCTCACCCGCCGGGGAGGTTCAAAGTCAAAGACGCAACAGACAATGGGCGGGGAAGAGAAAATTGTCGTGATGCGGAGAGGAAAGTGGTGGAAGAGACCCGACGAAATCTCGCAATATTCAAGGAGGAATAACTTGGCGAGCCTGTTTACGAGAGCTCCGTCGGGGACGTACGTAAGCGAAGACACCCGAGGAATGCCGAGCGGGGGATAGCACATACAAATTCCTCACCCTCCCCAAATCCTCCGCGCAGGGTTGAAGCGGCAAATGTCTTCCCGACGGAATTAAATTTCCAGTTTTACTAGCGACGGGGAAATACTCGCCTCGGTTCGTTTAGTTGAATTACCCGTCAGTTGGGCGTCTTTTACGTCACAGTACTTCATATATGTAAAATAAGTTATATTCGGAAAGAAAAATCAGGGAGCGTGTTGAATAACATATAATGTTGAACAATGGCCTTATGTTAAAAGTGCGGGTTACGAAAAATCCATTTGGCACCACGATAAATCTCACAGTGATATACATTTTAGAACCTCTTTCTGTTATTCATTTAACTGTCCACATTCGATTTTTTTCCCTCGCAGTTCATTGGATCAAGATCCTAGAAATAATGTAAATATTGATTCTTGGCCCTTTTTACCCCTCCTTCCATACTGGAATAGAGGCAACAAGCAGTGCTCCCAACCTGGAATATTGTAAATTTAATATCTCTGGTTATTTTTATTTAATACTTAAAACACTCCAGATTGGGAGCAATGCTTACTGCCTCTCTTTCACCATAGAAGGAGGGGTGACAAACTGCGCCACTATGTTCCTGCGGTGGTTCCATGAAACAATGGCGTTTAATAATCCTACCGTAGGTAATATATAGGTATATATATGATATCAAAGAGTCCAAGTTTATTTTACAATATCGAACTATAGCTACCCTTTTAAGATTCATAAATAGGGGCACGCATAATTTGCGAAAATATTTCGAGACCAGCTAAGAGTCTTACTTAGTATCAGTTGCTGCTACAGTTCATACGCCACGCTCTAGTGCTTCACTCATAACCGCTTTCCCCCTCCCTTTTTTATGATTAATGTGTTCTCCTTGATTTCCCCTCTACATTCTGCGCGCTTGCGCAGCAGCGCAGGTGTAAGCTTTAAAGGGTCATTAATCCGGGGGACGACTCTCTTGCGCCGTTATTTCTTCGTTGGGTTAGGGCTTTTCGAAGCTTCAGCTCGTGCTGAACTGTTGGATCGGGTTCGTGCTCGACGTAATTATTGCAGCGAGAGCAGTGGTTTGACATGATCCCAGGTTGGATTCGAAGTTCGTTCACTGTGTTGTAGAACAGGGCTGCTTCGCTCGTAGAGTAATGGGTAGAGACCGGAAAAATTCGCGATTTCGATGACCTGTAGGATATGCACGCGGGAAAATTACATCTGCGCATTGGCTACTGACTCGTGACACCTGTTATCTGGGACGCTAGTGATTCGATACTTCTTTTTTTGAAGGTTTTTCATTGGCAGAGTATGATTCAGATAAACTGTGGCCCAATCACTGATGCGGTTAAAAAGCAAACGTTTTTGGATTCTAGACTATCACGAAATGAATCCGCGAATTTTTCCGGGCTCTAGTAATGGGTCAAATTGTCAGCACCGCATCTCGTTGTTTAAATTGCTTTATTCTATTTGACTGCTTAATAATTTTATTTTAACTTAAACCTAATAGTTTGTTTGCTTGTGAGGGGAGCTGTTAGTGTTTTGATGAGGACATGTCAGTTGAGTTTGTGTCTCGAGTGCCTAACTTTATATATAGTCTATATATATATGTATATATATATATATATATATATATATGTAATTAATTTTAATTTCTAAAAATTGTGACTTGATTCTGCTCCGTCTGGGCTATGCTAAGCATGTGTTTGGCTACAAAAAAAATATATTGCGCGTTCGTTTTCCTAAATTTTGAATATTTGAACACTGTAAAAATACTCACCAAAACATACCTATAATAATATTTTTCCATATTTTTTTCTTTCAAAGTCATGTTCTAATCTTTGCAGCGAAACGGCTACCTACCACACACACACTAACACACACACACACACACATTTTACCATGTTCTTATCTTTGCAGTCTTTTCCAAGCGATGTCCTGAAACACGGCTGAAAGTGCGCCAGTCAGTATTCAGAATGCGCCAAAGCCCATGTTGTTGGTCTCCAGTAAAGGCAGGGCCGTTGACTGGCCGGGGTCTGTGCAGTGTTGAGGGGGACTGTACTCGCGCGCGCGGGCGTGCAGCCTGTACCCGCTACCTCGCTCCGTCTCTCTCTCTCTCGCGGGCCAACAATAATATAATACCCGGGGAGTACACAGGCGGCGCGCACGCCGCCATTGTGGAGTCGCTTCAATCGAACGGAATGTCAACGTTGATGCTGGTTCGGGCGGCGCCATGGCAACGGGCGGTACCAGGGAGTGGCGGTGGGGGGGGGGGGGGAGAGAGGCAGGGAGGGGGGCCCCGCACAGAGCCGACACCCAGCCTGCGATCACCTTCGGGAGAAACTCCCTTCAGCCCAGGAAACAATTTTCTGTACCTTTACAATGGAATATATATATTTTTTAAAAGTAAAGAAAATTATTTCATGTGTGGACTAAAGGCCATAAACAATTATTGATTCGTCGATTTCTTCGGATCGCGTAGGCCATCGTTAATTATCACCTCAGCTTCGACGAGTCACAAAGTCGTAGAGATTAAGTACACGTTTATTACAACTTAATCTTAATATATAGGTATATAAATCCAGTGTCCTGATGTTTGTTTCCAGTGAACTCTTTACCAAGTCAACCGATTTCGATGAAAATTGGCATTTATGTGTAATTTTTTTCCAACTTGAGAGATAGGATAGTTTTTATTTCGATTAATGGTCTTAATTATTTATAATTAATAATAAACTGATTATCAATGTTGATTGGTGTTTAAGCCCGGGAAACAGTGGGTACATCGTCTCCATGACAACGTTGCGTGCTCGAGAGTCGGGAAACCATCGGTGCTATTCGTTTTTCCTTCGGTACATGAGAAAGCATTGTATTAAGTTTTTGTCAAAATTAATTAATTTTCATTTTATTTCATTTATTATAACTGTAAATAAGAGATTTGGTCTCATTTCCCCCCTCATCAATACAACCGTGCGAAGCCGGGTCGGGCAGCTAGTGTACAATAAAAAGATACTGACAAAAATAAGATTAACATATTCGGCAATGGACTGAACTAGAAGCATCATTGCCAGCAAGCAGGACGACCACTTGGGATCTAATTGTTGCTCATAAATATGAGTCATTATGGGGAGATGGGGTTGAGTCAAACTCGTAATCCTCACCTAGTGCGCGGGATGCGTGGGCGATCAAACATAACCGGATCATGAGCAGATTAAAAAAAACAAAAAAAACAGAAGCTACAAATTATCCAAATTGTGTAACTTCTACAACTGGGTCATAGTTTTTTTACTTCTTTACTCAACAGAGCAACTGGAAGATCGAATCACATTGGAACTAGGCCCGGAAATTATTTCTCAACAGCACATCTCTCAATGAACAAAATAACTTCTAGAGTATGGACAAAAAAAATCCTTATTTATACGGGCATGCATGATTCGCGAAAAGATTCCGAGGCTAGCTGAAAGTTGAAACGCTTCTCTCGCAGACGGCCGCCAATCACAAGGAAGAATCAGCTGTCGCGGGCATGCCTTATTGCCAGGGGCTGGCATTTTCGCCAGCTGATGTTTCTTCATCGCGATTAGTGACCGTCTGCAAGAGAAGCCATCGCTTCAATTGACCGGGCCATTTCAGAACGCTATTGCTTCCGCGCTGAATTATTGTCATTGGTGTGCCGACAGCAGACTCGTATCTCTGAGAGAAACTCGACCAATCGCGAAGCACATACGACGCTACGGTGTTTTAAATCTCAGCTTGTATCGAAATCGTTTCGCGAAAAAAACTCGCCCCAATCTATGGCAGTGTTAAAATGGTTTGAGCGTAAAATAATTCCGCTATGCTTTCAGGTGTCTGCAATCGACCAAGTCTCGAGCGAACACAACGCTTCCAAGTCCAAAGTTCACTCTTCTCGGGCGAGGAAGATAAAGATCGGCAACTCAATGCTATAACCAGAGATTAGGCATATATACAGACGGAGCATAAGGTCCGATTCTGGGCGATTGGAGGCGAAGTAGAAAGCGTTGAGGGATTTCAGTGTACCAAACGTACCAATATGGCGGCCGTTTATTTACAAATGTATCATCTGTACCTGTATTGGAAGTTAAATTGGAGAAAAATGTCAACACACATCATCATATTTGTATTATAAAGAATCGTTTTGTACCTTTTGTATATCAACATATTAACCAGTAATATTTTTATCTAATATTCTTCCGAACAGATTAACTATAGTCGTTAAAAAAAAAAAGCAAGAACAGCTGATAAAAAATTTAAACAAACGTCCGCCATATTGGGACGTGAAAATCAGGGGGAAAAAAGTGGGGGAAAAAAACGGCTTCACTTCTGATGGCTAACGCTCTATATGTATCCTTTTCTAATCTCTGGATATAACTAATGCTCTCATTTTCTTTGGAAATTAGCGAATTGTGTGGTATTTATAAGAAAAACTAACAACCTAAAGGGCATTAAATTTTCAAAAGTAAAAGTTTGCAAACTTGATTTTTTTTTTTGTGGTCGTTCGTTGATGGGACTACTCACCATATATGTGGAAGATTATCTATTTTGTAATACTTAACAACCAAAACACGATGTTAAAATGCTTTGTGTTTCGTTTCAAAAATTAATTATTGCATAGACGAAAAATATGAGTATTAAAAATCATAAACTGTTTCAATTGAAAAAAAAAAAAACCCACGAGCACACGTCTGCACATGCTTATTTCATTGCCACCAAAATAATACAACATTATCAAAAAATATTCCAAAATATAATATTTTGCAAATATGCTCAATACGCCACTCCTTTGATATAGCATACTATAAGTTCTGAACTAAGAATGTTTGAAAAATTACTTATTTTTTTAAATTTAAGTTATCATGTTTTAGAAAATTCTGTGTTTTCTCTCTTATTTAAAACTTAAAAATTTGACGTTGGCATTTCTCAACAGCACGTCTTTCCTCGTGGCCATGTTGCGTGCGCCGCGACTGGCGCCTCTTGACGCGCCGCTCCGCGCACACCTTCCGAGCCAGCGGAGCCGACACGCGGGCGTCTCCATGGCGTCGCGCCGCAACCCGCCAACTGCTCCGGTCGCCGGCGCAAGCCCGCCGACAGTGAGGGGGGGGGGGGACGAGGAATGCGCGCAATTTGCCTCCGCGCAGAGACGATCAGGCTCCAGAACACAGCGGATAACAGCGACAACAATAATAGCGCGGCCGACAAAGAGACCCGAAAAAAGGGGGGGGGGGGGGGGGGGAGGAAGCGTCGCGCGGAAGAAAGGAGCGGGCGGAAGCAAAGCAGAAGAGTTCCAACCCGCCATGTTTCCTCGCAGTGCGCGATTCCGCGGCGTCCTTCAAAGTACTCATATATATATATATATATATATATATATATATATATATATATATATATATATATACGATCATCTCTCACTGACTCCATACCGCCAAAGATATATGTATACCTTGGAGACAAGCGTATCGTGAAGCACAGATATTACTCTACTCCATAGAGATATTGTATAAAATAAATAATGTAAGTGTGTAACAATAGAGTAACTTTTGAATTAGTACAGCTACACAAGTGGAGCACGCCTTAGTTATTAAATTAATGTGTTTGTATAGTCATCACCTT
The DNA here is from genome assembly GCF_032445375.1 of Bacillus rossius redtenbacheri. Classification (NCBI taxonomy): domain Eukaryota; kingdom Metazoa; phylum Arthropoda; class Insecta; order Phasmatodea; family Bacillidae; genus Bacillus; species Bacillus rossius. Next base: position 7,172,846 of record NC_086334.1, read on the forward strand.
ACGAATAACTATGCTTATTATTAATAAAAGCACTTATATCTCAGAGAGTTTAGCTCTAAACGAAAAACGGTAAAAAAATTTCCCTTTAGGGAAATCATGTTATCATTTTTTTAAATATGCTTAGATCATTGAAGTTGGTAAATTTGTATTTTACGTATATAATGTAATTTGTATGCCCGAAAGTTTTTTTTTTTGGAAAATTTGCTTTATGTTTATTGTAGTTACGCCCTTTTAAATTCTCTTTCGCGAAGCTGAAATTAAAAAAAAATTATCCTACAGACGCCTTATCGGGACATTTAAATTCTCTTTCAACCATAACGTAATTTATCTATGCAATTAAAAACTACTTTTCACACTATATTAATTTCTGGCATTGTTTTTTTACAATTACCAAGCTTCTGTTGCACGGGACTAACTTTTATTACTGCACGAGATTAGTATGATTCGGCCAGACCTCAATGTCTAAGCTTGCAATATGAATGCGATGAAATTTGACTCACGTTTCTATGAATGTCGACTGCACCCTGATTTTTGCGTAAATGATCTGGTTGCTTTCCTCCCTTGTCTTATCAATAGAGACCCGTGAAATTCGCGGGTTCATTTCGTGTTATGCTAAAATTCAAATAATTATACCTTAGCATTGCTTCTGTCATTGGTTCACTGTTAATCTGGAGGACTGAGGGCCAATTAGAGACCCTCACTCATAGAAGTGTCGAATCACAGGCCACCCAGTCGAGACGACTCACAAGTCAGCAGCCAATGAACAGTTGGCATTTACCCGAGTGTGTAGAAGATATTGGAGTCTATCCTGTAGGTCATTGAACCCGCGAATTTCACGTGTCTCTACTTATCAACAACTCGGATTGTTGACGGACGGGCGCGACATATTATTGAGAGTCCACTTCAACAAAATGGTCCAATTTTCCCGTGATGCACCACCATCCCTATACATCTTAATACTGGGGCTTAGCCTATTGTCAACAACGAGGTAACTATAGGCAGTAAAACAACCAGAGATATTAGGGAAGTAATCAGACATGTTCTTTAGTAAGGATAAATCCAAGCATTTGCCGTTAGTGATTTAATAAGATTGCGGGAAAACAGAAATCATTGTGGCTGGGCTGTGGGTTTACCCCTGGTTAGGGACCGGAAAAATTCGCGGATTCAAAGACCTCTAGGATAGCCTCCATTATCCTCTGCATCTCTCAAGTAAACACGCGTGTTCATTTGGTACTAAATTGTGAGGCGTCTCCACTGGGTAGCTTGTGATTCGACGCTTCTTTGGTAGATAGTCTCTCATTGGCCCAGAGAGCTCCAGTTAAACTGCGAGCCAATAGCAGAACCAGCAGAATTGTACACATGTTTGAATTTCAGCCTATCACGAAATGAATCCGCTAATATTTCCGGTCTCTACCCCTGGTCTTTCGGAACATGAGTCCACTGTCTTATCACATTTTTTTATAGTACAGCACAATAACAGGTTTATGTGTAATTTCATGGCTTTTTATAGTTTATAATCCTGTAAATTGAGTTTTCAGTAGTGTTAAGAGACTTCAGAATAATGTGTGTAAAGTGCAATTGACGTATCCGCAGCCACCAGCCATTCAAAGAATAGGCCAATGAGAACGCAAATGTTGCATAACAGAATGTCCGTGATTGGTCTGAAACTAACGTCATGCTTGAAAAAAAAAAAGTTTTCTTGCCACAAAAAAAAAATGCGGGAAGAAGCTAAATTGTTTTCGTGTCTATCTTAACCCAAAACATTTTCGCGCCAAACCATAATATTCAGCTATGTAACGACATAAATGGCGGCTGTGAAAGTATGCAGAATCACTAAGGGTTGTAAAATTGTTACGAATTTGTCTGTAGACAGACACACGGGCTGAAGCACTTGCGTTAACGGCAAAAGGAAAGCGCGGGATCTGCTAGTCGGGTTCGTGCCGTCAATAAGGGCGCCTGGAGGCTCTGTGTGCAGTGATCTCAGTCCCGGGACGCAATATCCACGACCGGCTGCACGGTAAACAATTTGTTTTAGCTGCACAACACACACCCCGTGCCGGCGCGCCGCTTAGCGCGACCCACTCGAAACAAGAGTTGCTTCACTTGATGTTTGTCCGCCCGCCGGGATCGCCATTTCAACGCCGCTGTGGTGGAGATGCACAGCCACTCCAAATTCTTTATAAAAAACCAATGCTCTGAATTTTCAATCAGTGGGCTTTTCTGAAAACGACTACGAAATCAAATTAAAAACGTGCAAAATCGGTGTACTTCAGTCAGTAACATGTATTACAATATTCCGATATTAAATATGCTTTCGAGAATTTTTTTTTTTACTGTTTCAAGTTCAGAGTATAACTACAAGCAGATATTCTTTAACGGATTCCACCCAGCCTTACAGACATCCCTGCAAGACGGGACACGAAACATAAATTATCCTGCTGCACTAAGCTACAAGTGACAGTATCAAGTTTAGGAAGCACTTTAGAAGGTTGAAACAGAGCGAGATTTAGCGTGCAAACTCCCCCCCCCCCCCGGGATGGATTTACCGTTCGTAAATATCTCGCGCAGGCCGGGGGGGGGGAGAGGGGGGAAGGGGCTTACGTCGACCGGCTCCCCCCTCCTCCGGGCATTCATGTGAACAAGTTCGCCCGACCTGGCGCGACAGACCAACGTCTTCCCCGCAGCCAGGGAAACGCTGACATGTTTGTGCCGAGCAGACATGAGTTATCGCCCCCGGCTCAGGTAGTAATCCTGCTCGGGCGAGTCGACGTGCCTCGCCAAACAAGCGTCGCTCGCGCGCGCGATGCCTCTCCGCGGTGTCACGCTCGGAGTCCCTCGCCGTCACGCTCGTGACCCACTTACGAATATATCGTGCTTGCCCCACGCTCGTGTGAACATTCCCTTCTCTCACAATCCGCAACACTCGGAAGAAAAAAATAATAATTGCAGGTGTGCCAAGGAATCATACCCGCAACTAAGTCAACGTGGTCATTTTACCACCACCAGTGATTCCACACGAGGCAATGCGTAACTTCGGGAATTTTGTTATTTGCTATGCCTTAGCAAAGAAACGTCTTACATATATACCTATGAATAATGATTAAGTCTTAAAATAAAGATGTTACTTAAATTTTTGACGTGGCAACGTCTAATAAATCGATGAACGCCGGCTGCACGCACGAAAAAGTGTCCCGTTACGCACATTGTTCCGTTAAGCTCATTGTACGCTTGCGCCGCATCTATCTTCCACTCGACTGTTTATAAAGTGAAGTGAAAAGTTAATGTGGTTTTCATTGCTTATTACAACAATTTCGGAAATAAAGGTTAATTATTCTTGCATTTTAAAAATCTGATTATTAGTATAATTTCAAGTATTTATTCTTTTATTGTTAAAATAAAAATGATTCAATTTTATTCATAAAAGTATGCAATCATTTCATAAATGTTTTGTTATGACGTTGTCACGTTAAACTATTGTCCGTAAACCGACTTCACAGACAACCAATTTTTTTTTAACGACGCTGTTTGCACAGTTTCAGAAGAAACCACGCGATATGAAAACGGCTCGAGACACACCATTGGTGTCTGTTTATGAAAAGCATTTAAGAATGTGCTCAGGACAGATAAGTAGTTTTGTTTACGTATTTCGTCTTGAAAATGTATTTTTAGGAGAGTTAAAACGGCTAAAACGGCTAAAACGCGTGTTTTCACAATAATGTTTAGACATGAAACACCCTATTCATATTCTTGAAAGCACTCAAGCATCTTGAAACACACCTTTATCTTTATTTCCCCACCATATAATGTTACGGTTACAGCTCAAATCTCATAGTTTTCCTATGCACGGCGAGAAGACTGCGCGCCAGTTCATAGACTTGCGCTTAGAGGCGATACCGCGCTAGAAGCAGCAGTGGGAGTCGCACTTATCACCCCGGCTCACCAACACAATTACACCCCTGACTAGGCGGGCCCTTAATCTGTATTAACCAAGGGGAATCATGGACAGTAATCTACTTATTTGTTCTGCAGTTTTAAAATCAAAATACTTCAAAATATTATTAATAATTACTTTCTCTTCTAGAATATCTACTTATAATAGACTTGCCTCCTCATTCAATCTGAAAACGTTTTCTTTTTCTTCGGTTCACCTTTTTTTTTCAGTTTCTGAGATCGTAGCTTCAGAACAAATTCGTACACATTTTGTTTAAAATACGTAATTTTAAAACGTTTGCTCGACTCCACTTTGTTAAACGTATCACACGCATTCGAAAGGATATGCACAAAAATAATAGTTCTGTGGAGATATATTTCCAGGTTGAGAAAACACCCGACAAGGCACGTGTGGAGAACTCAGATGGAGAGGACACAGGGGAATCCATCCTTAATTTTCGCTCTCCCTCAGACATTAGACCGTTCTTGAGCTGGATTTATTCTTATATTTATTAGCCTGTTCTTCATCGAGACTTTCACAAATATTTTCCTTCGCGGAAACTTTTCTCTTGCACAAACCCCTCATTCCACTTCTCCTCCTCTTGTTACATTATGCTTGGATATTGGAAAGTAATTCTTATTCAAAATGAGCAAACTCCATGCCTCTCTTACGGCGCCCGCATATGAAAAAAGAAATGATGCTGAAGCGAAAGTTTCGAAAGTCACTTCTACTTTCGCTTTGCTTTTTAATAACGTTAAAATGATCTTAACACAAGACCGCTATTGACAACTTCATCATAAAAAAACGCGGTATATACGGAAAAGTTTGTCTTTCAGGCATAAACTTTTTTCTTTCTCGAGAAAGGCAAACGAAGAGACGGAAATATTTTAACTGCCTTCTGCAATAAAGACCTTCAGAGCACGGAGAAAGGCACAGCCCTTTAGATAACACATATAACTTTTCATAAAAACTATATAAAAAACTAATCCAAATAAATTCTCTGGATAAGATTAAAAAATATTTTGCTCGTTAATAATAAATAGTACAAATTGAGTTACTAAAAATCATAAATTAATTATTTGTTAGATGTATAGGCCTACTCATAAAAATATTTAAAAAAAACAACAATATTGTAACACATTTTAGCCACAATTTACTTGAGTTACACTTCCAAGAGTAGTAGTTTAGTTTTAACACGCTAATATGGTAGGCATAATAGTAATGACGTAACTGAAGAACCGTGTATGTAATCTTCGGTGACCTCAATTAACGAGGAAACATTTTCCCAATGAATTCTGGGTTAGATATTTAGCTTAAGGGGGTTTGTCCCGTTCGAGGTTACTGTTTTATATTTGGGAAGACTAGTAGACTTTTTGTGCGTGACTAAAATTTCACAAAAAAACTTTTTTTTTTGCATAATTAGCTGCCAAAGTTACATTTTAAAAGTTTCAGTGCACTGCCGATAGTAAGAATTAAATGGATTAGGGAATAAAACTTAATAGGTTCATTTCATAAAAAGGTTTTAATTTATTTGATAAAAAAATAATTTTTTTTAGTCTTTCAAAATTCTAAACTATTGATTATTTAAACGGTTAAGTAACAATACAATAATTTTTTTCTGGCGTGTTTCTCGTTTGAAGACTCGATTGGTCTCGCATACAATATTAGATTCTAATGTTTTCATGCAATTACTTTTGTTTTTTGGCAGTCCCACTGGTGTTTCACTATTTCAATATTGCATTATAGGCTTTCTTTAAAGTTTTTTCGTCAAATTGATGCTACGATCTATTCGCAACTTTATAATGTAAGACACGTAGCCTGTTAATTTATCAAAACTTTTTGTTTTACCAACTAACTCATGGTCATTCAATAGAAGCTGTGTTTCTTCAGTTGGGACATACACACAGGTTACTTATTTAGTACTACTTTATAAATTTTTTTCGTAAAAATAAATAATTAGTAAAAACAATTCCAAATGATGTGGAGCTTACCTTTAAATTAGCCTATTTGCATAACGCAGGAAAGGAAGAAGAGGTTTCTGGAAAGGAAGAATATAAAAAAAAATTAATAATCGATTAAGGAGTTAAAAAAAAGCAAATAAAGACCAGAAAACATCACTTTTTACCAGCTGATTACAACATCTACCATGGAAAATGCAAATAATATATTGTTCAAGATGGGATGCCTAGTTATAATGTGATTACAGTTTGAAGGCGTTCAACTGTCGGAAAGCTTTTCTTCATTCGGATAATATCCCGGTGCCATCTAGTAGTCTGGTAAAATAACGAAATCAATTAGAAAGGGATTTGTAGGACTTTAAGGATAAATACTGGGTACAGGCATACATTTTACAAGTTGGTAAAAAAAAAAAACGTTTTATGAATAGGTTTGTTGATTGTGAAGAATAGTAACAGTCAAACAACTTCAGGAAGTTATTGGAATACGGCAAATTCCTACAGTTCTTACCTTCTACCTTTTGCGTAAGTCCGGATGCATCAAAATATGTCCGACTATTCTATCAATACCTCTTGTCGAGTGTTTCCGTAAACATGGATTTAAAAAAAAAAAAAAAAAGCAGAACCAGCTCGGGATAACTGAACAGTTCCTCGACTCATAGATCAGACAAATCTTTGCTGAGGTGGCTACAAGTTTCGAGCGTTACGAAAATTCCGATCGCATGAGTGGAATAGTTAGGTACGTGGTGGGGGAAACGGTAGAGGACGAGACGGCAGGGTAGAGGTAGCAATGGCGCGGCATACGTGCGCAACTGCATACTTGCTCACTTTCACACTTTATGCTTTCCCCCACTCGCATACTAGCGAAAAAGCATAATTTAGCGTTCGCATACTTGCAAAAATATTATTTTTTCCCGCGACCTGTTTTCTACATAATAATACTATAAGCAAGAAGTTTAATTTCTTTACACACACATTTTTTTTAAAAGTTGCGTCTCAATTTTTCTCAGCAGATAATTATTAATTAATATCTAACTGCGCTATGAAAAAAAACGAAAGTGTTCATAATTATGCTCACCTGTGTGACCTTTCACAGCTAAAAAACCACATTTTTGGTGGTAACATGTATGACCCAACAACCGTGGCAAAGAAATCTCTACGCAAAAATTTACAGGAAAAACCCTGAATAGTAATGACTAGAGACCTGCAAAATTCGCGGATTCATTCGGTGATACGCTAGAATTCAAACACATATAGGCTACGCCTCTTAGATAAATTTGCTATTGGCTTACTGTTCATCTGGACGAATCTAAACCAGTTATAAACCCTCAACCAAAGAAGGATCGAATCACAGACAAACCAGCTGAGACGGCTTACAAGTCGGCAGCCAATGAACTTGCGTTATTTGCCCGAGTGTACAGGGGTATGTGCAGTCTATCCTGAAGGCCATCGAAACCGCGAATTTCGCAGGTCTCCAGTAATGACAAAATAAAAAATGAAATAACCAACATGCCGTGTGAGACCGAGAAATAATTGGGGCCTACCTCCTTTTCCGACGGAAAAGTAAAAATATAAATTAAAAAATAGTTCCGGGATACTTCCGCTTCTCTGCAGAAATAAAAATAAAAACCCGGTATATACTTGATGCTCTGCGGCAGGAGCTCCCGCAAGACAATGCCTGCGCAAACATTGACTGGCCGCGCCGACGGTCGAGTGGGCAGTTATTAACCGCCACAGGAGGCCGGGGGGAGCCACGCTGCCCGCTGAGCCGTCCAGAGGACCCGGTGTTGACGCCGCGGCTCTGCGCTGCGCAGCTCCTACTCCTGCGATGCGAGGGTATGGAAGGGTGAGGGGGGAGGAAAAGGCGATTACGGAGCGCGCGCGACACTCGAGGGCGCTCCCAAACTGTTGTCGCACAATGCCACGTCTGCGGCGGGGCGTAAAACTCGTCCGCACACACACGGCGCGTCTCTCGCGGGCCCGAAGCACGCTGGCACACACAACCTCCCTCCCTCCCTCCCTCCCTCCGAGGACTCTCCAGCCAGCCTCCCGGAGAGAAGCGGCTGGCCGCTGCGAGTGAAGAGTGAAGCCCTCCTAACAATCCCCTCCCATCACCCCGTGACTCCCACCGCTCTGGATCCGTCGATTCCCAGCAAACAAAACCCACACATGCAATACATCTTGTGCTTTTATTTCTCTGCGCTGCCAACTCTGCGGTTTGAGGTCAAGCACGTTTTGTGATGTGTTGGGGGGGGGGGGGGGGGATTAGAGTCGTGGGTCTGATATAAAGCGGTGAAAAATCTTTAAATGGCAATAAATTCAAACACCGCATCTCTTTCAACAGTAAACTAATAATCTACAAAACAAAGTTGGTGTAGCTAGTATACGCCACAAATGATGGCTCAATATTGTGTTGGTGTGCCTGCAAATGTTTAACATGTGCGATTGTGAGTGAGTGAGTGTGTGTGTGAGAGAGAGAGAGAGAGAGAGAGAGAGTGTGTGTGTGTGTGTATATATATATATATATATATATATAAATATATATATATATATATATAATAAAATATCACCAGGAAGGTGATTTATTAAGTTTTGACGATGTCAGCGACCGCTCGGTGTTGAATACTCCTTGGCTTGACCGGACAGCCGGACATACCCGGCAGCAATCCTGTGGTGGGACACGCTACCCGGCTACTCCACCAAGCGGGAATTCGATGAATAATCCGAAATTTTCGTTTATAAATGGGCGTTTTAAATGGTCATTATGAAGTTGTTGGTGAAAATTCAATGCTCCTCCTACTTGTATTTTGCGAATCAGGACTATCATCTGCGATGTTCGCTTTTTTTTTTAAGTTAAGTTACATTCTATGCACTTAAATTCTATAACTCAAAAAAAATTGGTACTCGTCAAACTAAGTCAGACAGTTGAAGCAAACGCAAGGTCAATAAAACAAAACAGGAACCTCCCATGTAAATCCTTTTAATGCAACAGACGATACTGTAAAAAAAAAGACGATGTACTTTCTGCATCACGATGTCTTCCAGCTGAAAACGCGAGGGTCTGATAGTGATGCTAACTGCAACAGTTCACACAGTCCTGCAGCAGAGCTATCAGCTCTTCTTTAACCAGATGTTGTCCTGGAAGTAAACAAAACAATAATGTGAGATGTTAATGTTGACCATAAAAATTCAACAATTTTAAACTAACTGTCGAATGTTCTATTGTGACAAAAAATAATGTAGTAGTGCGCCAAGAAACTGCTTTTAAGTGTTAACTCCGAGAAGATCTTCGACCCATTCGGTAATAGAATTAGACTCCCCATCAATCAATACCTTCCTTGCCTACAGACCACTAGACCAAATGACATCGAACAACGGTTTTAAACACAAACTAAAGCTATTTCAGTCTAATGAGCGATCAGAATTTTTTTCATCGCGAAAAATACACGTCTCTGACAATAATTGAGGACACGTCTTACAATCTGATCACCTATAAGGAATGCCCGCGCTAGCGGTTGTTCCCTTGTGATTGGCGGCCGTCTGAAAGAGAAGCCATTGGCCCTGTTTGGCAAAGCCATTCAGGACGCGTTTATTTACGCACTTGGATGGCTGTGATTGGCGTTCCGACAGTAGTCACGTACCCGGAATGAACCCAGCCGACCACGAAACAGAGACAACGCCAAAGTATTTCAACACACAGCTGGTCTGGAAATCTTTTCGCTAACAATAATAGATGGCCCTACCAATAATCAACGCGAAGCAGATGTATACGTGCTTATTGTCTTTTTTGATAGGCAAAGGAATCCGCCAAAGAATTGTGGTTATAACTCTTGCGTACTTTTCGCAGTTTTCTATACTACAATTAGTAGATATCTGTTGAGGAAATTGTTAGGTTAGGTTAGGTTAGGTTAGGTTAGGTTAGGTTAGGTTGGGACAATTATAATTTTTTAAATTAGGCTAGGCTAGGTTAGGTTAGGTTAGGTTTGGTCAATTATAATTTTTGAAATTAGGGTAGGTTAGGTTAGGTTAGGTTAGGTTAGGTTAGGTTAGGTCTAATATAAGTTTTGAATTTAGTTTAGGTTAGGTCAATAATAATTTTTAAAACTAGGTTAGGTTAGGTTAGGTTTGGTCAATTATAATTGTTGAAATTAGGCTAGGTTAGGTTAGGTTAGGTCAAATATAATTTTTGAAATTAGTTTAGGTTAGGTCAATTATAACTTTAAAATTTGGTTTGGTTAGGTTAGGTTAGGTTAAGTCAATTATAATTTTTGAAATTAGGCTAGGTTAGGTTAGGTTAGGTTAGGTTGGGTCAATTATTTTTTTTGAAATTAGGCTAGGTTAGGTTAAGGTCAATATAATTTTTTGAAATTGGTTTAGGTTAGGTCAATTATAATTTTTAAAATTTGGTTATGATAGTATAGGTTAACTATAGTAGCACAAAACGCAAGAGAGCCATGGTTGTCAAAGAGCGTGTCTGCGGGAGTATCCACGAGCTGCGACAACGCACCAATGACGACGAAGGTGGAACGGGGCGGGTGGTCCGGGTGGGCGGGCACTGCCTCCACGTCGAACATGTCGTACACCGCCTGCACCATGACGGGGTCCCGCTGTCCGCGCAGCCGCGCGATGCCCTGCAACACACCGCGGCGACCTCGCATCCTCGGGCTTCACGGCAGAGATGCGCAGCATCCTGCCACCTCGTGTGCTCTCACGTTGCAAACACACTAGTAATACGCAGACACAGGAAAAATTCGCGGATTCATTTCGTGATAGGCTGAAATTCAAACATGTGTACAATTCTGCTGGTTCTGCTATCGGCTCGCAGTTTAACTGGAGCTCTCTGGACCGATGAGAGACCGTCGACCAAAGAAGCGTCGAATCACAAGCTACCCAGTGGAGACGCCTCACAATTTAGTACCCAATGAACACGCGTGTTTACTAGAGAAATGCAGAGGATAATGGAGGCTATCCTAGAGGTCATTGTCTCCGCGAATTATTCCGGTCCCTAGGTACCACGAGAGCTGCCACTAGAGCGACCAGAGATTAGCGACTGCGACCTGCAACCAAGCCTACACACACGACCGTGTTTTCCTGATCCGGCGTCGTTCCTTGATTGGCTACCGCCCTCGAGCTCAGATCCTGAATGAAATGATTGTGATAAAAACTGCTCAGTTGGCGCTGGCTTGTCATCAGCAGAGAGGTCTTGCGAAATGTGCGTTGTTCCCTGGCTTTAAAATGGACACCACAAACAGATACACGATCAATTCACTCCGACGTTGTTCATTGGCTGCCGCCGATTTTTCGCCTCCTCTCCGGGTAGGACATCATCGGTCAGGTGCATCCTAGAAGTTTATCATTGGCTCCTTTTATTTCAGGGCGTGTCAAACAATCAGAGGGAGGAAATTTTCTGCCTTAACCAGCGGTTTCTTCCTTGTGATTGGCGGCCGTCTATGCGAGAGAAGTCTCTGCCTTATTTGACCCGAGTCGCTCTGGACGCGTTTGCTTCAGCACTGTGATTGTTGTTCCAACAGTGGACACGCACCTGAACGAAACTCATCATCCAATCACGAAACACAGACGATGCCACAGTGTTTTCAACTCTCAGCTAGCCTCGAAATCATTTTTGGAATAAAATACATGCCCATGCAAAAAAAAAAAAAGATAAACATTAATCAAATACTATCTAGACTGTCACCAAAATTTCGCAGGTCCCTAGTCAACTGTCTCAAATGCCCTTGGGGTGCGTCAGAACGCCGTGGTCCAAATCAAAAGTCATCGCAAAGGCACACAACTGTTTTGGAACTCGACTCGCGTTGAATGACTGCGCGTAGCACGAGGGGGTCTCTGCATGTTAGAATCGTCCCTGGAGATCAGGTCATTTTCCAATAACCGACCACGGTACCGTCAAGAACAAGCCACCGCCGGACCGCCTGACGGGTCCAGAGGAAAAAGAGGGGGGGGGGGGGAGGAGAGTGAAATCTGTGGAGGGAGGGAGGGTTGGGGGCAGGCTGGCGGCCGCTGTATTAATATTTGCTGCGCACCGCCGGCGGGTATTAAAACATTCCGGCGCGTGCGGACACCATACACAAGCCACCACGGGGGGGAGGGGCTGGCAGGGGAACAATGCCACTACACGGCCCTGCGACACAATCAAGGCGCGGGCGGCGTCGTCCGACAAACCCCCTTCCCCCCAGCCCCTCGCTCCACTGGTGCTCCAGCGCACACTTCTTTCCCCTGCCGCGACCCTCTTTCGGCACTCCCAGGTGAGTCATCAATCGAGCAACGATGCTATGTCACAAAACAAACGAAATAGTTATCATAATAAAATTTAACACATAAATTAAAAAAAAAAAGTTGTACAATATTTGGGTTCAGTTACGATCTAATGATTTTTCATAACTCCAAATTAGATTATTAAATACATATTTTAAATCGATCATTTCTTAATTTTTCTCAGATTTTAATTTTTTTTTTGTTCAGCCCAACCTATTGTTTACAGTGACATAAATATAATAATCACGGATAGAAGTGAATATGGTCCATATTATTATAATATTTCCTTTTTTTGATACATGATTTACACAATCAACGCAAGGTTTTCAGAATCTTAACACTCACAAAAGAAAGTTTGCGCTTGAGTGTGCTAGTCTGTGGTAAGGTAAAGGCACCTATTATGGGACCCCTTTTAAATAAAATTCATATATTTTTATTAAGTGAACATAAATTAACATTTGACGTCTAATAAATCACTTGATATGTTTAACTATAAAATGCAATATATACATATTGTTTAAACTAATAAATTTACGTCCTATGCAAAAAAAGGAAGACACTGCACTTTTCCAAAGAAAAAAAAAGGTTTCCTAATATGGGACACATTATTTCTTTATCCTCTTTTGGCACTGAGGACACACAAAGTGACTGTCAGTGGCACCACAATGTTCATGAGCCCAACGACAGCAGACAATACACTGTATCCACTGTTCGCCATGTTTGTCATCTGAAAATATGCATCCACAGAAGAGGCACTCAGCATCGTTGTCTTCTTCACCAGAGCTATCTGATAAGATGTCGAAATCATCATCCGACTCGTCGCTGCTGGATTGTTCGATTAATCTTCTTGTACAACTTCGTGATCTTGTCTTTTGTGTGTTGGCAGAAGGTTTTTTCGTCAGGGTTTTATGACATTTCCATGCAGCTTCTTTTTTAATTTTTGCTGTTGTAGCTCTTTCCATACTCTTCAGGAGATCAGATTTGTAAGGCGATGAGGTTATTACAGATGCTTTGCCACATCTTCGGCTTTGTAAATTTGCTGAAAGACTAGGAAGTGGCTTAATGTCTTTAGGAGAGATAGGTGTGATGTCCATAGTTTGAGCAGGACTAGCATCAGAAGGCTCTGTGCCAGAAAAATGTGGGCGATCCATAGGCAGAACAGGGTGAGAATTAGATGGTCCTGCACCAGTTGATGTGTCATTCGAAGTGGCGATGATAGTTGCACTGGTATGAACATCTCTATCAAGAATTTCTTGACAACTGTGAATTACAAAGTCACATTCACGAAACACATCACTGTTGAATGGGTACAATCCTGTTTTGCGGAATGCATTGACAGCTATTTCCATTGTTGCAGCTCGTTGATATGCTGCACTGAACAACTTTGCAACCAAGAGTGGTGTTACAATACGGTTAGGGTTGTTTCTTAAAAAAGACTGTATTTCTGAGGCATAATAGGTTTTCAGTGGCTTCATGAAGCCTACATCCAGTGGCTGCATTTTGTGTGAACTGTGAGGAGGGATACAAATGATTGATACGTGGTTCTCTCTAGCCAATCGTATCACATCAACATTTCTGGTGTGTGAGTAGTGGCCATCGAGAACAAGAAGAACAGGGTCTTCAAGTGATGGCTTTGTATATTCAATAAAATGATCAAACCACTTTGTGAACAAATCCCCCTGAATCCATCCAGAAGGGTGGCATCCCCAAATAGAACCAGCTGGTGCCCCATCCATGAGTTCTATTTTCATATTCTTTCTTGGCCACACTATCAATGGAGGGACAAAAGAACCAACTGCATTCATGCAAGTAACGACTGTTATGAGTGACCCTCTCTCAGCTGATGTCAGTGCAGATACTTCTCGTTTTCCTTTCAGGGATATTACCTTCTCAGCTCTGTGCTGTACCACAGTTACCCCAGTCTCGTCAACATTGTACAACCTATGAGGACGGCCTTTAATTTTGTCAAATTCAGTTACATAGAGCTCAAAAAATTTTTTTACATTTTCAGGACTGAAACCTTTTACTCTGGCATGAGAAATGCCTTGGGGAACTCTTAATGACAACTGTGGATGACGCTTTAAGAAAGAACCCATCCACTTCTTACCAGCTGATTTATTTTTTTCTGAGAATGGATGTTTGATACCATTAGCAATGGCGAGTTGGAAGGCCATCCTTTTAATATCACATTTCCTCAACCCATAAAACCTTTTATCCATCTCAATGCAGTACGTTACAAGTTCATTTTCTAGTTTACAGCTTAATGTAGGCCTTCTTCCTAATGGCACATTTACCAAATCATCAGAACGCAATTCAGTATTTTTCACATACCTTTCCACTGTGCTTTTTGGTACCCCAAAATGTTTCGCTGCTGACTTGTAACCCATAGTACCTGTTTGTACAGCTTTGACAGCTAGGATCATCTGCTCCTTGTCCCATTTCTTCCTTTTCGGATTTCGGCTAGGATCCATCTAAAAGAAAAACATTAATATGAAAGGTAATAATAAAGTTCAAATCAATGTCATTTTAGGCAAAGAAAACTCTTAATTTATGACTATGAATTTATATTCTAAGACCAGCATTACTTATGATATATGTCATTACAGTTTGTTAATAACGAGAATTATATTACTATATACTAGATATGAAGCAATTTAATTACATTATAACATAATAAATAATCATTGTATTGTAACAAGGCGATAGTTAAATGATATTCTGATGTTTAAATGCATAACACTTTATTTAGCAGGAAGCTCTTAATATGAGACCCGGTTCCTAATATGAGATAGTATCCCATAAAAGGGTACTCTGTAGGTCTCATAATAGGAGCCATCAATATGCAACAAAAGACATTGTGTTGCGGATACAAAAAGTGCACAAAACACAATCTCACTAGCATGCACATAACCACTCATCTATATAGCAATCATCGTGTATGAATGTTATAACAAGTAACCTTACCTTGATTTATATGTAAGCCGTTTCTGTTATCTCGGTGGAAAACTCGATAGCTCGTAAAACACAAAATCGGTAACCACGCTTGTCTACACATTCGCTCGCTAATGAAAACAATACACACGCAAGAAAACGTTCACTGCACCGAGTTAGTGTATTGTCCGCTAGAGTTCAGGAGCTCCCGGCTGAGAAAGTCTAGGGTCTCATATTAGGAAAGGTCTCATAATAGGTGCTTTTACTATATGGTACTTTCAATTTATTAACTTAATCATTAAAAATAAAATTACAAAAACTACAAAAATGACAACGAAACTATAAAAATTAACAAAACAAAAATAAAATATTGTAAATGTTAAATATTTTACAAGAGCAAATAATTTTTAAGTACGACAAAGACCACAAAGATTATTTATTAAAACTACGCTTATAAGAAAAATACACAAGGCTACATAAGCTAAGAACAGAAAACCGTACTTCAATATTAGAGAAATCTCATCATCAGTTCAATAATCCAGCCAAGGTTAATACCTTTTATAGTCAAGAAATACTTTTTTTTCCATGAATTTTTAATTTGTGGATAAATTGTAGAACAAGGCGACACGCCTTAACTTCGCCCCATAAAATACGACAATTAAATAAAGAAAATAAATACATATAGATCTAAATGCATCGAATGTATACACCATCATTCGAATTGTGTTTTTTTGATTAAGAAACATGTTTGTATCATGTTTATTTTAAGTAACAAGCTTGACATATAAGCATTTTATTTCTTCAACTCTTTCTATGACATTTACATTCTGCATTTCACACTTATTTTATTACATTCATGAATTTTAAGTTGATGTTCGCTAGATTGTCCAGACAAATTAGTATGCACCAGAAATGCAATGAAGTAAGCGCGCATTACACAACGAAAATTTAGCAGTTGAAAGTCCAATGAGTATTCATGTAGAAGACAATCAAAACTCCACCATTCCTATAGCTGTACTAGTTCAAACTGAACCTTGCATACGCCACTTTAGTGTGTTTATGAATAAACACAAACTGGAAAACAAACTCGAGCTAGTCTTTCAGTACTCGCCAGAGATGTGTTAACATTTAACATCGGTAATTAATGTCTTCTCATGTTTAACGCAGAATTATTAAAAATAATGTCGAGCGTGATAAATATACGAAACGTATAAAAGTTGGGGAGGGCTGAGGTAGACCCTTTATAAAACCTAATTTAAAAATCATTTTTCCTGAGATAGGTATTCTTATTTTATATATAACTTTTTTATATATAGATTTTATACAGACTATTATACATAAAACACGGTGTCATGGTGGCCGAAAGGGAAGAGGCGTAGGCTTTGGTTTGGACTATTATCCAATCGAACGTGTTTGATACTTTGATGGGTGACCACGATTTTTATAAATAAATAAATATATGAATCACCCTCTTTTCGAGGTATCTTAAACTTCCACGATGGCGCAGCACCCTGGTTACGTATTTCCGTTTCATATTCACGAATTTGCTCCTACCAAAAAACGTGTTTAAAGCTAGGGTGATGGCATACCGGAAAATGACGTTCCTCCTCCCCCCAACATATTAAGAATTTATACGACTTCCCCAGGTTTTAGAGTGAATTCCCTGACGTGGACACTGCCCGGCCAAGCGCACAGGTCTTCAGTCACTCGCGACCAGGCGGAGTCGAAGCACCGCGAAGCCTGACCTGGAGAGTCAATGAGCGCGTCGCTTGCGCCCCTCCCCTCCCTCGGCGCCCGCTAATCATTTCACGCGAAGGAGGACGGGGGAGAGGGAGGTCGCCCGGCGACGACGCCCGAGCCGGAGTGCGTGTTTATCGATAAAGCGAACGCGTGCGCCCGTCGAGGGTGTATATTGCGGATCAGTTTATGCGTGCGCGCGGCCCTCCAAAACACAATATTGCCTCCCCCCCCTTTCCCTCCTTACACCGCGAGGACACCAGCCAGAGGCAGAGTTAGTAGGAGGACACAGGGGGTTCTGGGACAATGGAGAAGATTCCAGGGGCGAAGGGGAGGGGAGGGGATCGGGGCGTGAGGCGGGGGGGGGGGAGGAGGGGTTAACACACAACCAACACCCACCCCTTCTCTCAGGCGGCTGCAAGGGCGCACGACTAAAATTTATTAAACGCGAGCAGGCAGGCACGCGAGGCATGCGTCCGCGGCAACCCTCATCTGCGCGCTCTCTCTCGCGCCTACCCCCAAGAGGTTTCACAGCGCCAAGGGGCGGGGGGCAAGGGGTAGGAGGAGGACCATTTTCCCGCCTCGGCCCCGCCGCCTGATGAAAATTGAGCACATTCGCGGCATTCCAGGCCCGGGTCGTGACTGCGGCATCAGCATTATCATCATCATTATTACCACCAGCCAGCCTGCCCGCCCCTTCGCTCCTCAGACCGTCAACCGAGTTCATAACAGCAGCACGCGTGCTAGAGTCCCACGCCTGCACGCGCCGGTCGGCCGGAGGTAATAACGGCTGCGTGGAGGAGGAGACAGACCTCTCTCAGCTAGCGTGTCACAAGGGCCAGCCACACCTCTGGGATTCTGGTCCTCGGCGCACCTCTGCACGATGTTACGCACTTCTTATTTATGACACAGCAACTACATGGGCGCAAGCAATCTGACAAACGCATGTCAGGTAAGTGAAAAGGTATCCAAATTATTACAAGAAAATTTTCCACAGTAACCACTCTAGTCCAGTAACCATATACATCACCAATCGCAAAACACTGAAGCAATTTAAACATTTTCGTGGTTTTTTGGACTTTTTTTTTTAATTTCTGAAAATGTTATGTTCGGCGCTCGAGATCGAAAAATTTGGATTATTCATCCGGCCAACATCACAAACAACTCAGCAAAAAAATCAGAAGTACCGGATCTGACGAAACTCTCTCCCCCCCCCCCCCCTTGTTTTTTCAGTCGAAGAGGTTACTGGACTACATATACTGAACTCAAATAAATTCTTTGAAATATTCTTTCAACAGGGAACATTGATTTGAAACATTTTTATGGACACACGCCATTGCTTCTTTTCTGTGTTTGTCACAGAAATGAAAATAAAATATAAATACGTAAGCATACAGAAAAAAAAGCCAAACTAATCGATGACAAAAGTTAATTACATACACCATACAGAGTATCACGAAGATGATTCAGTGTGGGGCCTATTCTTGATGCTGTCAAAATTATGCCGCTAGTGTAATGACTTTATTAGGACAGAGATTTGCTAAACCTTATTCTTGAACACTCGCTAGCGAAATAAAGTACCGGAATGACGTCACAAACTGTCGGAATTATTCCGCCAACTACTTTGCTGGCGGAATCACAATTCCGATAGAGATTTGAGAGTTTGTTCTTCTTCTTTGGAACTTCGATTTTGTTTAAAATGGAGGCTCTTTTGTGGTTCTGAAATATTTTAGAATCGTGTTAATGATATGTTAAGTTAGGTTAGCTACATTTGAATTTGGTAAAATAGTGCAGATGGTTAGTTATAATAGGTTAGCTACATTTAAAACAAGCAATAACTTATTCAACCCTGTTATATCATGTGATGTATATTCATATAAAAACTACACGACGCGATAGTGTAGGTAGGCCTTTCACCGAGTCGTAGGTTGATTTAAATTTAATTTATTCCTAAAAGGAAACAAAAATATTTTTTGTTACGAAAGTGAGCATAGCCGCGACACGTGCAGGTGCACAGCTGGCTGACATCATGTGGCCGCGCAACATAAGACGTTCCGCGCGCACCTGGGTCGCCGCTTCCCCTCCCTCCAGCCCTCAGATCCCCGCGCGGCGCTGTTAGTTTGACATCCGAAACCTGACAGCTGCGGAGTTACGCGAACCGCCCACACGTGTTTCGAGAGATTTCTGCCATCGGGTCGGCACGGAATGACGCGACTGGCCCCAGACACGCTCGCGATTTCTGGAAGGCGCCTGGGCTGATATATATAAGACGAGGACGCCGGGCTCAGTCAGTCAGAGTTCAGGCGGGAGCCTTCCCGCAGCGGAGTTTCCGGGGCGATAGTGCCATGGGTGCGGCAGAGTGGCGAAGTCCTTGGACGAAGGTTCCAGGGCAGGACATCACGGCGGCCATCTTGGATAAACGCGACATTTGACCTTGACCATCAAAATGTGCCAAAAATATCTAAAAAAATGAAATTTCAAAGATTCCAATTTTGAGGAAAAACCCAATAAATTTCAAAAATTGGGTATTAGAAAAACCTCAAAATATTTTAGCCTTTGAAAAAACTAAAAATTCCTGAAAGGGGCTTAAATTCCTCAAAGAGGCTTAAATTCCTCATCTACAAGCCTCCAATAAATGTCTGAGGACATTTGGCCTCAACCATTGGGATGTCATGACCGCCATTTAGAATTGTGACACCATAGTTGGAATTGTAATGTCCACCATATTTAAAATCCGTAATAATAAAAAAAACATTTTAAAATTTAAAAAAATATTAATTATATTAAAATTTATTAAAAATTTTTTTTGATAAAAACATGCCACCATTTTTGAAATTATGATAGCACGTCCACCATCTAGGAAATTCGTAATTGTTATCCATAACAATCGGAAAAAATATAATTTATAAAAAAAAATTAAAAACCATTTTAATATAATTTAAATTATAATACACAATTACATCATGGAGCTCGGAGACCTTGGTTCGAACTCGATGACAAAATAAAAATGGCGACGGATACTTCCTCCACGGAGGCTACTGAAAGACAGACCTCCCACCACTAATGTATATATTATGGCAACTAGTATGTTACGCAGGTTGGTACTGCGTAACGAGGAAACTCGCCCCTGCGGGCTAGTGGGATACCACCCGCCATACACTGCACGGACTCGGCGCGCGAATTTCAATTGATGCGCGTTGGATAGCAGATCCTCGGGTCCACTCGTGCCGAATCGCCTTTGATCGGAGCACGTGGACGTGGTCGGAAGTTTCCGAGCCGCGTTTCCGATTCAGGATGTCCAGAATATTCCTCGCTGTTTTAGTATGGAGCGCAGCGAGTATATAAGCAGGCTGCTAGCACGAGTTCCACAGAGTCTTCTCTCAACCGGCTGCGTGAATAATGCGGTGACCACGACCCGCACCTTCGATCATCGACGCCGAAAGGCTGCCCGCTGAGGTCTTCAAGCTGCGCACGGATCCCGAAAAAGGCGGTAAGAGAGGCCGCAAATTATACAAGTCAGTTACGGACTTGGTAATAATTCAGTGGTAGCCCAGTAACAATTTGCAAGTTGGCACGGGACTTCGGAAGTAAAAAGTA
Organism: Bacillus rossius redtenbacheri; assembly: GCF_032445375.1. Classification (NCBI taxonomy): domain Eukaryota; kingdom Metazoa; phylum Arthropoda; class Insecta; order Phasmatodea; family Bacillidae; genus Bacillus; species Bacillus rossius. The sequence goes on from NC_086334.1 coordinate 7,193,270, forward strand.
TGTGTCGGACTTTGCAGTAAAATGACCAAGGGGAACATAGAAAATTCCGCCGAGGGTCATGAAGTGGTTTGCGACTAGGAGCATAACAGAGTTCTGCTCAGCAATACTTTAAAAGAAAAAAATATATTTTCTCGTTCTATTAATACGGTGAAAATAAAAGGTGCTACTACTTTATTAAAACGTTAAGGGCGTTGTGCAGTGGCATTAGTGGGACTATCAGTCGTGGCGTTTAAGACTACCTATGAACATAAACAAGGAGGTAAATTTTTAATGAAAAACTGTTTTAAAATAATTTCAAGCAACAGCATGTTAGGTGATTTGTCTCCAATTCTCTGCACTAGTATAGTGTTCGTTTTATTACCAAATAGTGTGAATTAAGAGCCGGCGAAAATGTGCAAGTATCAGGGAATCAGCACGGCGGCAGAGGTAGAATAAAGAAATTCGCTCCGTCGATGGTTTCCGGTCCGACTGGGGTGATCAGGTCAAGGATCAACGGAAATAAAAAAACACTCGCCGCTATCACTTAAACGACACTGAAGATTTTAGCCAATTTTATTTGGGGAGAAGTGTTGAAATTTAAATTGTGTTAGAAATATCTCGTTCCTAAGTCTCTGGTACTGTTAAAACAATGTCTAATTTTGATCTGTAAGTGAAGGTTTAAGTATTTTGTATTAAAAAGAATTTGTAATTATAACTAAAAGAAAAGGGTCCAGTTAGAATTATTTATTGAGGAATAATTCGTGTGGTTATGAGAAAATGTTTAAAAAGTAGTGAATGGTACGTAATTTTGTATAAATTTATTTCAGGTGTTTTGTTGGTAATCGCTGGAACATGAATTGTAGCAGTAATGTGTAACAGCCAACATAATAAGAAAATTTATATTAATGTATGAGGATTATATGTGTTTGTATAATGTGTGAATAAATCTCTGTACATGCCGTACTAAATATGTGTTATACATTGCTCTGTGTTTCCTTAAGCTCTTGTTGCCATTTTAATTTCCAACGACTAGGTAACAAGAAAATTGCGCCACTCTGCTCACAGAGTGTGTGCGGTGTGTCAGAACACACATTGGTTCAGTACAGTAAGATTACAAAATTTCAAATTTCAAAAAGAAAGAGGGTTTTGAGCACAAGAGGTTGAAGTCACAGTTTTGCTAATGAAGGTTTTTAGTATTGTTTGTATTTTGTGTATAAGTGTAAATTACTGCCTTACAATGCCTTTTACAGGGACTGGTTGGATCCAGGATTTATCCAAGGCTACGCTGGGACGACTGTTAGTGGACCTGAAATTGCCTGACGTGGACCCGGAGAACATGACGATGGACGAACTTAGACAACGAGCACGAGCCCATTTCAACAAAAGTAGTGAGTCCTCTTCCGACGGACATATACCGGGCATACCTAAGATAAAGGAAAGTAGATGTTTGGAGTTCATAGTTAAACCGGTGTTAGATCACTTGCCAGTCTTGAAAAATTGTGAACCTGAAAATATAATACTATTTTTGTGTTTAGTGGAGGAAGTCCTTGACTTGAATATTTTGAATTCAGGATCAATTTTCAGCTTATTGTTAACCCATGTGCCGAGTGAGTTAAGGGCACTGGTAATTAAGGCACAATGCAATAATTGGGCTTGGGAGCAAGTTAAACAGGAAATGATCCTTTTTAACACTAATCAGAAAACACGCGAGCGACTGCGGGATAGGTTTATCTGTAGAAGTCAAGGGGAAGACGAGTCAGCTCTGGCATTCGTGACTGATATTACCAAGTATGTTAAAGTGCTAGGGAATCCCTATTCGGAGTTAGAGTTAGTCGAGATTATTGAGGATAATCTTTGCCCCGAAATTTGTACCCATTGTCTGGTTCAGAAACCATCATCCATAGAGGAGCTAATAGAGGTTGTTTCGACGGCCGAATGTAGGATGAGTATGGGAAAACATAAAATTAAAATAGAAAATAAGCCTATAAAGTATTTAGAGAGGGCTAGATGTGAAACTTGTGGAAAAACAAATCATGTGACGAGTAATTGTTATTACCGAAAAAGGGGCGGTAATCCAACTGATAAAACTACCGTTGACAGAAACCGACAAGACCATAAAAAGGGGGCTTGTTTTAAATGTGGGGATATAGGGCATTGGAGTAATATATGTCCTACAATGTCTAAGAAACCTGAGTAAAACAATTTATTAGAAATGGGTACTAGTAACTGACAATGGCTTGAGTTTAGTAATATAATATCTGCTTGTGAACTCAATTATAAATACATTTGTCTGGGTAATGTCATGTGTATACATGTGTTCGAATTTTGTTTTTTTGTTAAACAGAAACTTAGACCTAAGTGATATCTGATCGAAAGCCGGAGTTTTCGATTCGCCGTCCTGTGGAGATATGTTACGCAGGTTGGTACTGCGTAACGAGGAAACTCGCCCCTGCGGGCTAGTGGGATACCACCCGCCATACCATGCACGGACTCGGCGCGCGAATTTCAATTGAAGCGCGTTGGATAGCAGATCCTCGGGTCCACTCGTGCCGAATCGCCTTTGATCGGAGCACGTGGACGTGGTCGGAAGTTTCCGAGCCGCGTTTCCGATTCAGGATGTCCAGAATATTCCTCGCTGTTTTAGTATGGAGCGCAGCGAGTATATAAGCAAGCTGCTAGCACGAGTTCCACAGAGTCTTCTCTCAACCGGCTGCGTGAATAATGCGGTGACCACGACCCGCACCTTCGATCATCGACGCCGAAAGGCTGCCCGCTGAGGTCTTCAAGCTGCGCACGGATGCCGAAAAAGGCGGTAAGAGAGGCCGCAAATTATACAAGTCAGTTAAGGACTTGGTAATAATTCCGTGGTAGCCCAGTAACAATTTGCAAATTGGCACGGGACTTTGGAAGTAAAAAGTATGTGTCGGACTTTGCAGTAAAATGACCAAGGGGAACATAGAAAATTACGCCGAGGGTCATGAAGTGGTTTGCGACTAGGAGCATAACAGAGTTCTGCTCAGCAATACTTAAAAAAAAATATATATATTTTCTCGTTCTATTAATACGGTGAAAATAAAAGGTGCTGCTACTACTTGATTAAACGTTAAGGGCGTAGTGCAGTGGCATTAGCGGGACTATCAGTCGTGGCGTTTAAGACTACCTATGAACATAAACAAGGAGGTAAATTTTTAATGAAAAACTGTTTTAAAATAATTTCAAGCAACAGCATGTTAGGTGATTTGTCTCCAATTCTCTGCACTAGTATAGTGTTCGTTTTATTACCAAATAGTGTGAATTAAGAGCCGGCGAAAATGTGCAAGTATCAGGGAATCAGCACGGCGGCAGAGGTAGAATAAAGAAATTCGCTCCGTCGATGGTTTCCGGTCCGACTGGGGTGATCAGGTCAAGGATCAACGGAAATAAAAAAAACACTCGCCGCTATCACTTAAACGACACTGAAGATTTTAGCCAATTTTATTTGGGGATAAGTGTTGAAATTTAAATTGTGTTAGAAATATCTCGTTCCTAAGTCTCTGGTACTGTTAAAACAATGTATAATTTTGATCTGTAAGTGAAGGTTTAAGTATTTTGTATTAAAAAGAATTTGTAATTATAACTAAAAGAAAAGGGTCCAGTTAGAATTATTTATTGAGGAATAATTCGTGTGGTTATGAGAAAATGTTTAAAAAGTAGTGAATGGTACTTAATTTTGTATACATTTATTTCAGGTGTTTTGTTGGTAATCGCTGGAACATGAATTGTAGCTGTAATGTGTAACAGCCAACATAATAAGAAAATTTATATTAATGTATGAGGATTATATGTGTTTGTATAATGTGTGAATAAATCTCTGTACATGCCGTACTAAATATGTGTTATACATTGCTCTGTGTTTCCTTAAGCTCTTGTTGCCATTCTAATTTCCAACGACTAGGTAACAAGTATGAAATCATTTGCGTCATCTTGGATTATGACATCAGAGTCACCATCTTGGTTTTTTTCTGATGGATGAAGCCATCTTTATTTTCAGTACTTGCTACCAGAAGCGTTAGCTTCACATAGTACCTACACACGCCATCTGCCAGAGTGCACTGCCGCCATCTTGTTTTCAGTACTCGA